>NW_020947062.1:11397383-11441544 GCF_900497805.2 Vombatus ursinus | reverse complement strand
AGGAACATTTGCTCCCTTTTCCTCCCAGTCAGTAGAAATGCCAGATCTATTTTCTCTACCTTATCTGTTCCCATGCAACTATAATAATAACAGCTAGCATTTATATAGCATTTCAAGATTTGCAAAGTGCTTTACATATATTATCTCATTTTAGCCTCACAACAATTTGGTAGGTAGGTGCTATTATTATCCCCATTTTATAGGTGAGAAAACTGAGGTTCCCAGAGATCAATTGACTTTGAACTCAGGTCTTCCTGATTCCAGGTCCAGTACTCTAGCCATTGCATCATCTAGCTCAGGAGTGGGGAACCTGTGGCCTCGAGGCTGATAGTTGCTTATAATCTTAGAATATAATAAATAATAGCTCTTATTTTTATAGTATTTTCAGTTTTAAAAGGACTTACTTCATGTGCAACTATATAAGAACACGGATATCATTGCCTCGTTTTACATATGAGGAAATGGAGGAACAAAGAGGTTAGGGTCACAGAATCTTATAATCTTGGGAGTTGGAAGGGTCCCCCAGAATATTTCAGTCCAGGGTGGGAAACCTGTGCCCTTCTATCAAAGGGACTCACTTGACGACCTATAAGACCACATGTGGCCTCGAGGCCATAGGTATCCAGTCCAACCTTCTTTGCCAGTAAAGGATTCTCCCTCCACAGCCTATCGGACAGGTAAGTAGCACCATCTCGCCTGAGGCAGCCTGTTTGCATTGTTGGACAGCTACAATTGTAAGAAAGTTCTTCCTTGTATTGAGCTAAAATCTTCCTTCTTGTAGAACTTCACTTCTGTTTCCTGGTCAAATAGAATAAGTCTTAAAATGCAATGAGGGCTGTCATGGGAAAGAGACTTGCTCTGCTTGGCTCCAGAGGAGATGACTAGAAACAGCGACGAGAAGCTGTAGACAGGCATATTTAGGTTAGAGGTAAGAAAGAAATTCTTGCCAAACTAAAGTTGGCCAAGAGGGCTTCCGTAACTAGTGGAGTCCCCTTCACTGGTGGTCTTCAAGCAAAATACCTACTATTTTTGGGGGGTTATCATAGAAGTGATTCTTGTTCAGATATGAGATAGATTAAATGGCCTCAGTGGTCCCTTCTTCTGAAACCCCTCTTCAAAATATTTTTGAGAGCCATTCTATTTCTAAAGAAGCAGTATAGGATAGTAGACAGAGCAATGGACTCGGAGTCAGGAGGTATGGGTTCAAGTTCCAGCTGTGCAAGTGTATGACCCTGGGTAAGACACTTCAGTTTTCAGAGCCTGTTTTCTCATCTGTAAAATGGGGATGATAAGACCTGCACTTCTTACTCATAGGGATATTGTGAGTACTGTTGTTTGTGAACCTTAAATATCATATGAGTGTGAACTATTATTACTGAGAGGTAAATTCTCCTGTGATCTCAAGTGTTCTCAGGGCTAACCATCATTGGTTTTTTTTTTTTAACTGATCGTCACATGGCTTGGTCTTGAGTACTCATACCATCTTGTTTGCCTTCCTCCAGACCCACTCCAAGTTGTCGATGTTTTTCCTAGAATTGGTTTCCAGAACATAACTTCAGATGAACTCTAAGCAGGGAGAACATCAAGGATCATCACCTTCCTCATTCTCAATGATACCCCTTGCCCTGGTTTTACCCCCTTCCCAAATTATTCCTCACTTACTTGGGTGACTTTAGGCAAATCACTTAATGTTTCTGAGCCTCTGTTTCTTCATCTGTAAAATGGGCATAATAATATTCGCACTCTCACCCTGTATTGTTGTAAGGAATATGCCTTGGAAATCTCAGAGTGCTACAGAAATAGAAACTTATCAATTCTATTATTATTACCCACCATGTGAATGTCAATGGAGATTGGGGAGTGGTAGAGACCCTGAAGCAGGGGAGGGCCCTCTCTTTCTGACCACCGGTCCAGTTCCAGCTTCAGAATGCTGTCAAAGCAGTTGTTGATCTTGGTCTAAAGAGGAAAAGAAAAGGGGAAAGAAGTTCTTTCACTCTCTCTCTTTCTCTGTACTCTTTCTGTCACTCTATCTCCCTCCCTCTTCTTTCTCTTTTCTTTCTCTTTCTCTCCCTCCCTCCTGTCTCTGTCTCTGTTTCTATCTCTGCCTCTGTCTCCCTCCCTACTCTTACTTCTCTCTCTCTCTCTCTCTCTCTCTCTCTCTCTCTCTCTCTCTCTCTCTCTCTCTCTCTCTCACACACACACACACACACACACAAAATCTCTCTCTCTCTCCTCTGTCTCTTTTTCCTATTTCCCCCCTTTTCCACCCCCATAGTGCCTTTCATCTCTAAATTCTTTGACCCAGTGTTGCCATCAGTTGGAACAGACAGACTTTTCCTTCCTTGAATTTCTGTCTGTTTCCCCCAAGGATAAAGCCTAATTTTGTGAGTGAAGACAGGTTTATGAGTATGTTTCCTGGCTACAGGTAATGGTTAGGACAGTACCAATTCTCCTGAGAGAGAGAACAGACCCAAATGCCAAGATGCACCCACATCAGACCCAAGGTTTCATATGTGCCCACATCACTTTGCACCTTCCCTCGCTTGGTTCCAAAGATAAAGGAGCCCTAAGACCCTGTCTATGCCTTTGTGGCATCTAGTCCAAACTCTTATCATATAGAAATCCCGGGGTTATCCAGCCTCTGGGCCACTAGGAGGTGGAGTGGATAGAGCGCTGAGCCTAGAGTCAGGAAGACTCATCTTCATGAGTTCAAATCTGGCTTCAGACGCTTACTAGTTGGTGACCCTGGGCAAGCCACTTAACCCTATTTGCCTGTTTCCTCATCTATAAAATGAGCTGGAGAAGGAAATGGCAAACTACTCAAGCATCTTTTCCAAGAAAACACCAGATGGGATCACAAAGAGTCAGACATGATTGAAATGACAACAACATCTCTTAAACACCACTGCTCTTAACAACTTAAGAACTCTGAAATACACAATAACCAACAATGATTCCAGAACACCAATGTTGCCCACCTACGTCTTGAGAGGGATGGACTCAGAATACAGAATGATGTATATTTTTAACACAGCTAATATAGGAATTTGTGTTATTTATTTATGCACATTTGATGCAAGAATTTTGTTTTGTTTTCTTTTTCAATTGGTGTGGGAAGTGGGAAGAAGAAAAAAATAAGTTTTTATCCATTGAAAAGAAGTTTTGCATGAACAAAAATGAGAAATGGTATTAAATGGGGGAAAATATTTGCATCAAACATGTTTGATAAAAGTTTGACAGTCAAAATTATAGAGCATTGATTAAGAGCCAACTAGTCAAAAAATATGAGCAAATGGTCTTCAAAAGCAGAAAAGTAAACTATCAACAACTATGTGAAAAACTGTTCACAATCACTAATAATAAAACAAATTGGCTGAACAAGTTAACCAGGATATGAAAAAATGGAAAAATCCAATGTGGCCAGGGTTATGGATAGGTAGGCACATTAATTCATTTCTGATGCAGCTACAAGTTGATCAAATCAACCTGAAAAACAATTTGAAACTACACAGAAAAAGTTGCTGAATTGTTTATCTCCTTTGGTATAGTAGACACATTATGAGGTTTATACTGCAAAGGGGTCAATGACTAAAATAAAGGAATATATAAAAATATTCTTTCACTTATTACAATAGTCTAAATGAAAATAGCACTAAATAGCAAGAAAATCCAAGTCAAATACATCAGAAAATGGTTATTCCAAATTACTGAAGTTAATATGCATGTTCTTATCTATTAACAGATGACAAACTGCATAAATGTAATGTGTCATATCATTAGTCACAATCATTCTATTAGGTAGTTTTGCATGACTTCTTTTTTAAAATGAGAAGATACTGTGGGGAAGAGCATGTCATTTTTGAGGAAATAACTGGTTTCAAACAAAATATATCGGTTTCTGAAGAAGGAAAAAAAGAAGATAAATGAATACGGGGAAATTTTGAAGAGGCTGAACAGGGACATATGGTAAAGAGTGTTTGGGTAAAGACAGAGGTAGAAACAAAAGCAATGTGTCATCAGAGTGTAATACAGACCACCTGAACAAAATGAGATCCTAAGCCTGGCTTGGAGGCCTGATATAGTAATAATGGGATAATTAATACTAACTGGACATCTGCTAGAGGATATTCTCTGCCAAGAACAGAGTGTAATAATTTCTTGATGAGCCTTAATGACAGTACCATTCATCAGAAGGTAGAGAACCTAACAAAAGGAAAAGCTGTTATAGATCTGATTCTTATAAGAAAGAGCCAGCTGCAAGTGAGCATACCACCTAAGGTCCCTTCTAACTCTCACATTCTATTGTCTTATCAATGAGTTTCTCTTGTCCTAGAAATTAGTGAACATTTAAAGCCCTGGGAATGGATGCAAAGCTCCCCTAGATACTCCTTCTTCTCTGGGTTTTTGTGACACGACTCTCTCCTGGTTCTCCTCCTGCCCATATGATCTCTCCTCCACCTCCTTTGCTGGTTCATTGCCCATCCCATAACCCCTAACTGTGGATATTCCCCAAGAGTTTGTGGTAGGCCCTTTTCTCTGTCTATAATATCCATCTTGACAAACTCACGAGTTCCCATGAATTTAACCATCATCTGTAGGCTGATGACTCACTAATCATATATCCAGCCCTATCCTCTCCTGAGCTTCAGTACTGAACCACCAATTTCCCATTGGACACATCAAATAAGATGTCCTGCAGACATCTCAAATGCGACATGTCCAAAACTGAACTCTCTTTCCCCTTGAACCCTCTCCTCTTCCAAATTTCACTGTTTCTTTCAAAGGCATCACTATTCTTCAGTCTCCCAGATTTTTAACGTTGGCATTATCCTTGACTTTTCATTCTCTCTCACTCTACCTCTCCAATCAATTGTCACATCTTGCTGTTTCTACCTTCATATCTCCCACATCCAATCCCTTCTCTCTACTCACATAGCAATCATTTTAGTTCAGATCGTCCTCCGCTCTCACTTAGATTAATGCACTAGCCTTCTCTTCATTCTCCCTGTCTCATTTCACCACTCCAGTTCATCTTGTATATGTCAGGCAAAGTGCTTTTTCTTGTGTGCAGATCTGGTCATGTCACTCCCTTACTCAATCAACTCCAGTGACTTCCTATTGCCTCTGGGGTGGAATACAAACTCTCATGTTTAACTGTCAAAGCCTTTCACAATCTGGCCCCCACCCACTTTTCTAGCCCCTTCAACTATTACTTCTTCTGTGATCTAGCCAAATTGGCCTTCTCTCCATTCCTTACACAAATATCCCATTTGCCATCTCTATGTCCTTGCCCCTGGCCATCTCCCCATATCTGTAATGACACCTCTGCCTCATAGAATCCCTCTCTTCTTTCAAGCTATAGCTTAAGCACTTCTGCATGAACACCCAGCTGCTAGTGCTCTCCCTATCAGACTACGTTGTATTTAATTACTTTGTATTTATTTGTCTTTATTCCCTTTATATTTATTTTGCATGTAATTATATACATACTGGGCAGCTAGGTGGCTCAGTGGATAGAGTGCCGGGCTTAGAGTCAGGAAGACTCATCTTTGTGAATTCAAATCTAGCCTCAGACACTTACTAGCTGTGAGACCCTGGGCAAGTCACTTAACCCTGTTTGCCTCAGTTTCCTCACCTGTAAAAATGAGCTGGAGAAGGAAATGGCAAACCACTCCAGTATCTTTGAATCACAAAGAGTCAGACATGACTGATAAACCACTGAACAATAAATATACATGCATGTCTTCCCAATTAGGATGTAAGCTCTTAGTGAGTAGGTATTGTTTGGTTCTTTTCATTTGTATTCTCTGTGTCCAGCATAGTGGCTGGTACATAGTAGGCACTTCATAAATGCTTACTGATTGGTTGAATCACAATAAAGGAGTTGAGGGCCTGGGAAGCTGACGCTGATCAATCAGCTCTAAAGTCCAGGGTTGGATTGTTGACATGGAAGCCCTCACAGCAGAACCATAGCTACCAATTTTGGAGACAGGGCAAGTACCACAAAGCATTCCTGAGGTAAGCTCTAAGGCAAATTCAACTGGAAAAACTTCAGACCTCAAGAACACAACATACCACGGATGCAGTTGGGGTGGCTACCATTTGTGGATGGAGGAGGACCAGGGCAAACAAGGGAGGATCTTCTCTGGGATATAGATAGTTCCTGGGGTAGGGAGAGTTACAGAATCACAGAACACAGATTTAGAATTAGAGGAGATATTGCATCCAACCTCTTCATTTTTTAGATGAGGAAACTGAGGCCCAGAGAAGTTGCATGACTTGCCTAAGGTACTAAGCAGAAGAACTGGGATTTGAACTTGGGCCTTCTGATTCCAAATCCGTCTTGGCCCTTCTGTCATTAGAAAGACAGAAGGACTATGGCTGTGGAATGTTGCATATATTGCATATACAGTCACCATTCTGGTGGTTAAGTTTTACTCAAATTTTTGTTTATTAAAACAGAATATTCAATGCAGCATGGTGCCATATTGGGAAACGATTATAATTTTTTTTAAAAAAACATAGCTGAAAGTTAATTAGAAGAAAAAGGAACCTAGTGAAGAAGATTCCTGCTGGTATAATTAACCTCAATATAACCCATTCCTTTGATTATTTACTGTCAAGAAATTCTTCATCAAATCCCATCTAAACTTCTTCATAGGATGATAGCTTTTAGATCTAGAAGGGAATTTTAAGGTCATCTAGTCCAACCCCACATTTTGCAGACAAGGGAACTGAGGCTAAGGGCAGCTAGGGGGCACAGTGGATAGTGCACCAGCCCTGGAGTCTGGAGGACCTGAGTTCAAATCTGACCTCAGACACTTACTAGCTGTGTGACCCTGAGCAAGTCACTTAACCCCAATGCCCCACCCCACCCCCCAAAAAAGCAAAATAAACTGAGGCCCAGAGACTTGCCATGGTGAAGCAAACATTGGGAGGAGAAGTTGGGATTTGAGCTGCTATGTTCTAACTCCAGGTTCACCACTCTTTCAACTACACCACACAGCTTAAGTTTGGGCTAACATCTTTGAAATGGCAGCATCCTCAAATCTGATTAAGGAGCTCCATATCAAAATTCACACAGAAATAAATCTTTTTGACTAATCACAAGGATATAAGACTGATGATGGTTGGTTGCCGTGGGTCATGTGACAACTGCCAGAAATCCTTTGGCGGGCTGCACGCGGTCCGCAGGCCTGTGCTAAAGAGTGGTACCATTTGGGAGCTTCCTGTTCTCACTAATTATTTTCTTGCTATCTAAAAGTTAAGCTCATTTATTTCTACCTAATGGAAGTAAGTGCTGTCAGTACTCTCTAAATCTAATCACCCTTGGCAAAGCCCTGATGACCCCCCCATCACCCAGTTCTCTCTACATAGGAGCTGGCTGTCCATGTCTACCCTCCCTTCCCCCCACCAGCCATGGGTCTTACCTCCAGGAACTTGGTGTAGTCACTTTCTAGTTTCTCCCATACCTCAGGTGCCAGCAGCTTTGGCATTGTAGTCACATCTAACTCCAGATCCAAGGAGCCCAGGAAGTCCTTGCTAGGAGGACACACAGAGTGGTCATAACCTTGCTCTTGCCATCACCCACAAATGCACCACTTCCATGTTCATGAGCTCTGAAATTCCCTTATCTGATCTCAATCTGTTGTCATTCCACTTTTCCCTCTTCCTTGCGACCCCAAATTCCAAATCCTGTTCATCCTCACCATGACCTTGCTCAAATCCCTCCATCCCTCAGTTCTTTTCCAGACCATCACCCCTGTGTTGTTTATACTCTCTTCCCTTCCCCGTCTTGACCCGTTGGTGTGCCAGTTCAACTCTACACTTTTCTCTTCCCTTGAATTCCTTACCCCCTTATCCTATTGAAGGTTTTGCCCTCTCAAGCCTTAGCATTGGATTACTCCCATCACTACTGCCTTTGCTCTTACATGCTACTTAACGAAATAAGAAAATCATGAAACCATACTGACTGGGTCCCTTACAAGTTTATGTTACATAACTTCAACTGGGCCCTCACTGCATCGAAGCAACTTTTTATATCTCCCTAATTGACTCACTATCCCACTCCACACAGTGGCTTTTCCAAACATTTTCATCCTTCCTCAAGGGGGACCAGATCCTTCTCCACCCACATTCTCACTCAAGAACCTTGCCTTGTACTTCACTGAAAGAAATTGAAGCCATTTGTCAAGGGCACCCTCTTCTCCCCTCCTCCTTCTATCACTATCTCCTCCTTAACTCTTGTCTCACATGAAGAGGTGACCCTTCTCCTTACCTTCACATACTCAGGTGATCCCACTTAATCATATCTTCTCCCGGACATTGTTCATCCTATCAGCCCCACTCTCTCATGTAGCTTCAATCTCTCCCTGTCTACTGGCTACTTTCCTTTTGCCTACCAACATGGCCATGTATCCCCCATCTTCAAAATATTCTCCCTGGATCTGCCCATGCCTGATAGCTATCAGCCCATCTCTCCTCCCTTTGGTGGCTATATTCCTTGAGTGGGCCGTATGTAATCCCAGTGTTTACTTCCTTTCCTCTCTTTCATTAATTCTACAGTCTGGCTTCTGATCATTAAACTGAAGCTGCTCTCTTCAAAGTTACCAACAATCTCTTAATTGCCAAATCTAATGGCCTTTATTCAGTCCTCATCTTTCTTAACCTCTATAGCTTCTACACTGTCAATTACCCTCTTAGGTGGTGCAGTGGATAGAGCACTGAGCCTGGAGTCAGGGTGACCAGAGTTCAAACGTGGCCCTTACTAGCTGTGTGACTTTGGGCAAGTCACTTAATCTCCATTTGCCTCAGTGTCCTTATTTGTAAAGTGGAGGTAATAATAGCAGCTGCCTTCCAGGGTTGTTATGAAGATCAAAGGAGATAAAAATTTTAAAGCACTTAGCACAGTGCCTGGTACAATAGTAAGTGCTATATTAATGTTAGCCATTAGCTATTATTTTCTTCGATACTCTCTTCTCTCTAGATTTCCATGTCTCTACTCTATCTTGGCTTTCCTCCTACCCATCTGATTATTTCTTCTCAGCCTCCTTTGCTGGATCTTCATTCGGGTCACAGTCGCTAATGGAGGGTGTCCCCTGGAACTCTGGCTTGGGCCTTCTTCTCTTCTCCCATCATGCTATTTTGCTTAGTGATCTTGTAACCTCTCATGGATTCAATCATCATCTCTATGCTGATGATTCTCTGATCTACTTATCTAGCCCTAAACTCTTCCCTAACCTCCAGACTAGCATCTCCAGCTTTCTGTCGGACATCTCGGACTGGATGTCTTAAACTCCACTCACCTTCCCCCTGAAACCTTCCCCTCCTTATAAATTTCACTATTATTATTATCCTCCCAAGTCCCCCAGGCTCATAATGTTGGGGTCATCCTCAACTCCTCACTCTCTCTTACCCCCTACCCCACTACCAATCTACTGCTAAGTCCTGTCAATTTTACCTTCGTAAGATCTCTTATATATGCCCCATTCTCTCCTCTGACATTGCCACCACCCTGGTGTCATCATCTCATATCTGGATTATTGTAATAGCCTGCTGTTGGTCTCCTTGCCTTTATTCTCTCCCCCCTCCAGTCCATTCTCTGCTTAGCTATCAAATTAAGCTTCCTAAAGCTCAGGTCCAATCATGTCACCCCCTATTTAATGAACCCAGTGGCTCCCTATCACCTCCAGGATCAAATATAAAATTGTTTGTTTGGCATTCAAAGCCCTTGACAACCTGGATCCCTCCTACCATTCCAGTCTTCATTCACCTTACTCACCCTTATATGCTTAGCAATCCAGTGATATGGGCTTCCTTGCTTTTCCTCAAACAAGATACTCCATCTCCAGACTGCATGCATTTTCATTGGCTGTCTCTTATGCTTGGAATTTCTCCCTCCTCATCTCTCTACCTGACTTATCTGGCTTCCCTGGCTTCAAGTCCCAGCTAAAATATCACATTTTAAAAGAAACCTTTCCTGATCTGTCCTAATCCTAGAACTTTCCCTCTAAAAACATCTCTAATTTATCTTGTATCTATCTTGTTTGTACATTGTAGTTGTATGTAGTACTGGCCTCAGACACTTATTAGCTGTGTGACCCTGGATGACCCTTCATCCTGTTTGCCTCAGTTTCCTCATCTGTAAAATGAGCTGGCGAAGGAAATGGCAGTATTTTTGCCGAGAAAACCCCAAATGGGGTCATGAAGAGTCAGACAAGATTGAAAAATGACTGAACAACAACACCACATAGTGGTCTCTCCCATTTGACTGTGAACTTCCTTCAGAGCAGGGACCATCTTTGGCTTTCTTTGTATCCTTAGTGCTTAGCACAGTGCCTGGGATATAGTGAATGTTTAATAAATGTTGATTGTCTGATTGACCAAATAGGAAAAGGCAAGGCCCAGGACAAGTAAAGGGATGGTGGGATTAACTGGTGACTGAGGAGCCCCTTCTTGGTGCCTGGCTGTGTTAATCCTTCCCTTCTCACACTCCTTTCCCCTCATACATCATCTTGGTCATGATGGAAACTAACTCTGCCCGAGACATTCCTTTTAATCATGGTATTCTCTACTCACAAGATTTTGAGCAAGAGAGGACTTCTGATATCATCTACTGCCACCTCCTCATTTTAAATAGGAGAAAACAGAGACTGGCAACAGGAAAGGACTTGTCCAAGGTCACACTGGAAGCTAGTAGCAGAGTTTGGACTAGAATCCAGATATCCTGACTCAGCCAAGGGTACTTCCTAACACAACCCACTTGCCACATCCTTGGCAATATGAGCTTGCCCAAGTCAGAACAAATGATCAGTTCACTCAGCATCTAGGAAAGGTCAATACAATTTGAGGGCTTTGGCAGAGCAGAGGAAGAACTGACTTACTGAACTGTCCTGAGCCCCTAAATATTCTTTCTGACCTCTGAGGACACTTGGGACTGTTATGGAGACCACACCTCCAAGTGCAACCTGGTTGCATCCTCATATGGGAAGGATAGACGGGTTTGTATTCTTGATCATATTTTGTTTCTTGTGGCTAAATTTCTTCTTGTTCTTACAGTGATTGTATTTTGGGCAGGGGCAATCAGGATTAAGTGACTTGCCCCAAGGCCCCCCAGTTAGTAAGTGTCTGAGGCCAGTTTTGAACACAGGTCCTCCTGATTCCAGGGCCACCTTATGGCAATTTTAAAGGGAGCTCAGATAAGCTGGAAATTTTCACTTAAATGTCTTTCTTTTGCCAAGATTTTAATAGAGAATCCATGAGTCCTTTGGGGCTTAAGCCACCTCAAGGCAACAAGCAGTGAATGGTAGACACAGGTGACTCAGACAAGAAATGGGAAGCATGCCAAGAACAGAGAGGTTAACCAGAAACCATGGCAGCAAGTGAAGCAGAATTAGAGTGGAGAAACACAAGCAGAGGGGCAGTACTCTAAGACCTGGAACTGATTCTTCAGTGAACTGGCCATGACAGAGGGAGCTGAGGGGAATGGTACCCTTTTAAGAAATCCTATGGGGCAGCTAGGTGGCATAGAGTATAGAGCACCAGCCCTAGAGTCAGGAGGACCTGAACTCAAATCCGACCTCAGACACATAACACTCACTAGCTGTGTGACCATGGGCAAGTCATTTAACCCCATTGCCTAGCCAAAAAAAAAAAAAGAAAAAAAAGAAAGAAATCCTATGTGTTCTTTCTCTCTGACCATTTAGGAGCCAGCTGGTGGTTCTGTAGATAGAGAACTGACCCTTAAATCAGGAAGTCTTGAGTTTAAATCTGGCCTCCGACACTTACCATTAGATTGTAAGCTCCTTGAGGACAAGGACTGTCTTTTGCCTCTTTTTGTATGCCCAGTGCTTAGCACAGGGCCTGATACATAGTAGGCACTTAATAAAGGTTTATTAATTGATTACAAGCTGTGTGACCCTGTACAACTCACTTAACCCCTGTTTGGCTCAGTTTCCTCAACTGTAACATGGGGATAATAATAGCTCCTATTCCCGGGGTTGTTGTGAGTCTCAGATTCTGAGAATCTGAGCATTTGTTTAAAAAACACGACAACCTTAAGATAGCTGACACATAGTAGATAATATATAAATGCTTCAATTGCTTCCTTCCTCCCTGCTTCTTTCCCCTTTTGGGAGACTCTCTCTGTTATGCCCGAGGGGGAAAAAAAATCTCCTCCTCTACATTTACATTGCATTAAATGAGTACTCCAGAAAAACCCTGGAAACCAAGAATCAGAAACTGGGCCTGCCCAATGAATGCACAGCACAGTTAAGTACTCTGCTTACTCGAGCCCAGACTGTGTCAGGTGACCAGCAGAAACACTTGACTTTCAGAATTACTGTCACAGACTGAGTACTGACCCAGGTTTCATCAAGAGTGGAAAAATGCCATGAAGAACATCTCACCAATTCCCCCAGAGAGTGACTGGGATGGGGAACTGAGACTCTGGGGCTTTTCAACCTGCCTCACAATACGGTGGCAAGGTTTTGTTGTTGTTCAGTCATTTTAGTCATGTTCATCTTTTTGTCACACCATTTGGGGCTTTCTTGGCAGAGATACTGGAGTGGTTTGTCATTTCCTTCTCCAGCTCATTTTACGGATGAGGAACTGAGGCAAACAGGGTTAAGTGATTTCCCACAGTTATCCAGCTAGTAAGCACCTGAGGCTGGATTTGAGCTCATAAAGATGAGTCTTCCTGACTCCAGGCCCAGCACTCTATCCACAGCACCATCTAGCTGCCCCAAGGTGACAAGGAGGAGGGTGTTATTGGCTAGTCTACAGAGGATCATATGGGCTGCTAGGGTTGATGATGCTGAGTTAGTGAATGTTATTTACTTCATTCATTTCTAACATTCTGATTAAAGTTCTACATAAAATATTCTTGGGTGAATCAAATGAAATCTACAGCCAGCCTCTGAAATAACAAAAGGGATCAATTTTCCTGCTAGGATGGGGGCTGAGCCAAGATCTGATTGGTAATCTACACATATAAACCTTACATCAATTGGATATCTCCAATTTATCCTGTCTACAGCTTGTCTAAACATAGTTGTTTGAATGTCTCTCCCGTTACACTGTGAGTTCCTTGAGAGCAGAGACTGTATTTTTGTCTTTCTTTCTACCCTTAGCATTTAATGTAGTGCCTGGCACATAGTAGGTTCTTAATAAATGTTTGTTGATTGACTCGCCTTGCCTTGGCTCCCTTAGGACATAGGAAGCAATGGTACAGTGGAAAGAACACTGGCTCTGGCATCAGAGGGCTTGGCTTCATATCCCACCTCAGATGCTTGCTATCTATATGACCTTGGGC
The DNA here is from genome assembly GCF_900497805.2 of Vombatus ursinus. NCBI lineage: Eukaryota > Metazoa > Chordata > Mammalia > Diprotodontia > Vombatidae > Vombatus > Vombatus ursinus. The sequence goes on along the minus strand of NW_020947062.1, from coordinate 11,428,232 downwards.
TAGTCACTTAACTTCCTTCCCTATAAAATGAGGCGGTTGGCCTCAACAGCCTCTGAGGCAGACCTGTGATCCTTTGTCCCTTCCAGCCACATGCTCCATGATTCTTCCCTCCACCTCATCCTGCAAGTGCGGAGCCCAGAGTGACTCACCCGCAGTAGACGTTGGCTACCCAGTCCATTATCACATAAAGCTGCTCAAAGCCTTGAGCCTCCTGCAAGAGCTCCTGAAGCCGGGCAGACACAGCTCCATGGAAGGCATCCACGTAGGTCCTCCACACAGGGAAGTCCTCCGGGTAGCAGGGCTGCACCTCCCGCCGGATCTTCACGAGGTCCTGCTTGACCACCCTGCCCAGGTGGGCGAGGAGGCTGGCCAGGCGAGGTTCACTCATGCCCTGGCCCACCTTCCCCACCTCATCCAAGGCACTCTTCTTCACCGCCTCCTCCCACAGGGGCCTCCACTTCCGAGGAGCTCTCAGGAAGTCGCTGTCAGGCAGGCCCCCCGGGTGAACCTCCTCCTCCTTCTCGATCAGCTGTGCCATGCACAGCAGAGCTTCTGAGTCCACCCTGGGCCGGCTCAGAGTCTCACCCACGATGTTCCTGATCTCGGCCGCCATCACGTCGTAGTGAACACAGATGTCCATGGCTTGGCGAGCGTAGGCTGTCACGTTGTCCTTGAACCGCCCCGAGTGCTGGTCCTCCACAAGGCTGGCCTCCAGCTGGTATAGCTGGGAAAAGGCTTTCAGCAGCTGCCGTTCAGCAATGAGATCAGACACTGGCTTTTCTGCCCAAAGAGAATAATGGTAAGTACTTGGGGGCAGGAGACACAGCCCTGGCCCCGAAGCCAATAGACCAGCTTTGACAGTTGACTTCCTGCCAAGGTGACTTTCCCTTTGAGGGCCTCAGTTTCCTCTTCTGTAAAATGGGGATAATAATCCCTGCCCTATCTCGTGAATTTGTTACGAGGAACAAAGCAATTTGAAAAAAGCTTTGTTGAGTACCTGTTTTGTAGGAAGCAAAACCAAAGTCATTTTTTCAGTCGTGTCTGACTCTTCATAACCTCATTTGAAGTTTTCTTGGCAAAGATCCTGGAGTGGTTTGTCATTTCCTTCTATAGCTCATTTTACAGATGAGGAAACTGAGGCAAACAGGGTTAAGTGACTTGCCCAGGGTCTCACAGCTAGTAAGTGTCTGAGGCTGGATTTGAACTCACAAAGACGAGTCTTCCTGACTCCAGGCCTGGTACTCTATGCACCATGGAGCCACCTAGCACCCCAAATAAAACCAAGGGAAGTAATAGGTCAGAAAGCATATTATAAACTGTAGGCCTAGCCCTTGGTAAATTGAAAAGTGTTTTGTCAGTAGTAAAGTATATTTTAAGCTATGAAGTTCAGTTCAATTGAGAAGTGCTTTGTAAACCTCAAGGTGTCGTATAAAAGTTAATTCATTAGATTGTAAGCTCTTTGAGGGCAAAAGCTATCTTTCTTTTTCTTGTCTGTATTCCCAGTACTTAGCAGAGTGCCTGGCACATAGTAAACTCTTAATACATGTGAATTAAATCGAAGCTATTATTATTTTTATTATTTAGTACACATTTACCGTGTGCCTACTCTGTGCAGGCATGATGCTAGCACAGGGGAAGAGACAGAAACAAGGCTGGAGCCCAATTGTGGTGAGCCTTGAAGGCCAGGCCAAGGAATTTAGTTGATCCTATAAACTATGGGGATCCTCTGAAGGTTTTAGAGACATTTCCTGCCTCATGAAACTTAAACATTAGGAAGATGGATTGGAGAGGGGAAGAACTTGGAGGCAGGGAGACCAGTTAGGGGTCTTTGAGAATAGTCTAAGGGAGAGGCAATGGCGCCTACGTTAAGGTGGTGGCCGTGAGACAGGGGAAATGAAAACACTTGGTAAACTGTAAAAGCACAAATAAATCCCTCCAGAAGGGGTGAGCCATCAGGACGACATGGGAGGGACTGCTGTTCTGATCACCGGTTGCGGTTCCCCTTACCTTCCTCCACCTCCATTTTGATCTCCAGGGGTTCTTCTTCAGAGGACCTTGGAACTCGGTTGGTCACGTCCTCCTCATTTTTCCTGAAAGGCCTAAGGAAGCGTGAGCTCTTTCGACGAAAGCTGCTGTCCTCTGCTGCCGGGCCCCCAGGGCTACCTTCCCTCTTGCTCATCCTTAAAAAAGCCCTCTTGAAGTTGGCCAGCCCGAGAACGCTGTCATCCTCCTTTCCAGGGCAAGAGTTTGTGGAATCTTCACCACCCCTCTGGCTCTGGGTTGGAGAGCAAAGCTTGCTGGGGGTTCTTTGTTTCTCTTGCTGGGGGTCCCCTGCTCTTGCTGGCAGTGTCTTGTTGAAGGAATCTGAAGAGAAAGGGAGAAGAACCCCATTGCAACTCAACAACCAGGGAGCAGGATTTGGGGTCTCCAAGTTATAGGATCATAGGCTTTTGAGCTTGAAACTACTCGAAAGATTATTTCCCTCCAACTATAATTAATAAAAAATACCACCGGGTGACTCTGGGGACATCGGCCTGTCACAGAGTTCACAGGGTCACAGAGAACCAGAAGGGACCTTAGGGGCTGTTGACTCAAACGCTCTTATTTTACAGATGAGGGAACAGAGATTAAATCATAAAATACCCTGCAAACTGGATGTAAAGAGTTTTATAAATGGTAAAGCACTTTATAGTGTAGAGCATATTTATTTTTGAAGTGCTTTATAAACTGTAAAATTCTATGTGAATATATAATGTGTCATGGTTGTGACTTATTAGCACTAAAAGCCTTGGCCGGGTCAGACCTGATTGCTGGCCTCAACTGCTTCAGACTCCTCCTCCTCCAGAGGCTCTGTTTCAGAGGACACCTGATATCTCATCTGAGAACCACTGGATGGCTTCTGAGACCTGGTCTACCGTCCTACAGCTAATAAGTATCTCAAGTGGGATTTTAACCCAGGTCTTTCTAATTTAGTCTACCCTTTGCTCCACAAAACAGGAAAGAAGGTAATAAGCATTTATTAAGCTCCTACTATTTTCCAAGACTATTTTAAGTGCTTTACAGTATCTCATTTGATCCTCATAACAATCTTGGGAGGTAAGCACTATTATTATCCCCATTTCACAGTTGAAGAAACTGAGGCAGACAAGTGACTTGCCCAAAGTCACACATCTAGGAAGGATTTGAATTTGGGTCTTCCTGACTCTAGGCCTAGTGCTCTATCTGCTGTGTCACCTGACTGTCTCTCCATCAGTTGCACAGGTAGTCCAAAATCATGCTGACTCTCCACCATCTGTCCGTAGCTAGTCCTCAAATCAAACTTCGTACAATGAAAGAAAAGCTCATATTTATCCAGCACTGAGAGAAATGATTCTTGATAACCAATTATGGGGGAGATCCAGGCTTTTTCCCTATCCTATTTCCTTGTTCGAAGTCCAGACTTTCAAGGACATTACTGACCTCTGCCAAAATTTTACCCCACCTAGACTATCTTATCTTGTGTTTTACTCAGACAGGTCTGGGAAAATGTGGATTATCCGTTTTGTCAGAAGGGTGATATGGATACAAATAATCCTCTTTGACCAAAACTGAGTGATCAAAGTCATGTGCCCCAGACCCTCATTAGAATAGGTCCACCTCTCATTATAATATTCCTTCATTGATTGTTAACCAATCAAAGTTGATTTCTACCCTCAGGAACACCCACTCTTCCAAGGACATATAAGCATTGAATAGGTTCCATGAGGGGTCTTTGGTCTAAAAGAGCCGGCCAAATGACCATCCTTTTATTAATAATATGTTAGCATTATTAACAAAATGATTTATTACCCAGAAATTATATCTCTTGAACTTTTTATACATCACGACTGTTGAAGTTTACAAAGCCCTTTTCTCATAACAATCCTGTAAAGCAAGTTATGGTGGTCCTCTGGACTGGTTCCTTCTTGTGACAGGCTGTATCTATTCTAAAAACCTCTTCCTGCCTTATCTCACACTGCCCTGCCCCTTCTCTGTAACTGGTCTCCACCCCTCACCGCCATATTTAGAATCTTCTTTGCTGGAAATATCCAGCTTCTTAGAGAGCTGATACCTACCTGTCCATGACACCAGTGGGGTTGGGAAGGCCAATCAGTGAGACACTGGCCCTCTTCCACGTCATCTCAGGATTGACTGGACCTGGGCACGGTTATGTCAAAAGGGGAGTTTCCATTTCTTGAATTCAACCCCTTCTCCACTCACTTTGCTACCATCTCTAGTTCTATCCCTCATCATCTCTTATCTAAACTGTCATAATAGCCTCCTCACTGGTCGCTCTACTTTTAGGTTTCCTTTCTCCAATCCATCCTTCAAACGGCTACTAAAATTATTTTCCCGATACACAGTTTTGACTATGCCACTGTCCTGCTCAGATAACTTTAGTAGCTCCCTTTTCCCTCTAGAATAAAATAAAAACTAGTTCGCTTGACATTCAAGACCTTCCAAAATCTTGCTCTGACCTACATTTCGAGTTTTATTTCACTTTTCTCTTTCTCAGGCTCTCTCCTTTCTTGCAGAACTGGATGACCAGCTCTTCCACACTCTTATTTTGCCAAACACACATGGAAGCCATATCCTATGTCTGCAATGCACTTTCCCCTCCTCATGACCATCTATTGAAATCCTTTTCTTCCCTCAAATTTCAGGGTCTATATTCTCCATGATGCCTTCCTATTAGCTAAGATTTTGCATTCTCTTTGCTTTTCTTTGTTTAGTATGCTCTTTATGAAAAAAAAATCATCTTTGCCTCAGTTGAACCCGGTTGAAAATTATCTGCCCCTCACCAAATTGTCTTAGAACTCTTTGAATTTCTCCTCTAGCTTCATCTTACTCTCTTTTGTAGGGTACTGATTTGTACAAATGCCCTATCCTCTTCTATTAGATTATAAGCTCCTGAAGAGAAGGGACTATGTTCTACCTATCTTTCTATCCTCAGTCCTGAGAATAGCATTTGTATTGAATAATTTTAAGTTGAAGGAATGGGAACCAATCCAACTGTGGGTCAAGGGCCATTATCCCTGCCCCAAGCACATTGTAATGGCCTCAGGCTGTCCCGGAATGATGTGATTTGTTCAGAAAATCACCAATGCTAGGAACTCTCCTAAGGAAAACCTTAGCAACTGATACCAATGGAATCTAAGGCTTAGTAATCTTTTTCTTTCCCTATTCTTTGCTTTCTAATGGATAGCTCTGAAAAATCCTGACCCTGGGCAGGTCATGTAACCTCTAAGTTCTCAAGGCAATGTAGTCTCTAAGACAAACAGAAAAGATGCTAACCTGTATTGGTAGAAGGAATTTCCCAACCCAAGAATTCTCTAGATCAGTGAAATCAGAGGTCCTGTTCCTATTCCTATATTGTCTCAGTTAAACTAATCAGAACTAAGGTGTTTTTCCCACTCCAAAAGCACTTAAAGGAGAGAATTTCAAGGGCAATGATGTGCCCTCACTAAGGGGAGGATGTTAAGAGAGTCCAATGAGATGATGGAACAGAAAGCATTCTAAAGCCTGTGAAATGCTTTATAAATAGTGAAGTGATTTATAAATTCCAAATCCCATTGTAGACATTTAAGAATAAAAAATAAATGATACCTTTTAAAATGGAAAATGATCTGTAAATTGTGACACATCTCAAACTGTAAACAGTAAAGTGCTTTATAAAGCTGTGAAACTACTAAATGGTAGAAAGCAGGGTAACTGATATAAGTTCTGTAAGCTACAAAGTGCTTACAAACAATGAATTGCTTGGCAAACTATAAAACCCTTTATAAGTGGCAAAGCATCTTCAAAACTATAAAGTATTTAATAAACTAGAAATACTTTGTTAAAAAACTTCATAAATCACAAAATAACTTGTAATCTGTATGTAAAGTTTTATAGATGCTAAAGCACTGTGTAGTATATGAAGCATATTTATTTTTGAAGTGCTTTATAAATTATAAAATGCTATGCAAATGCATAATACGTCATGATTGTAACTTGTCAGCTCTAAAAGCCTTGGCCAGAGAGTTTGGAAAAACTTGGAAAGACTTATATGAACTGATGCTGAGTGAAGTGAGCAGAACCAGGAGAACATCGTACATAGTAACAGCAACATTGTGAGATGATCGACTTTGATAGACTTAGCTCTTCTCAGTAATACAATAATCTAAGACACTTCCAAAAGACTCATGATGGAAAATGCTGTCCACATCCAGAGAAAAGACCAATCTGAATACAGATTGAAGCAGACTATTTTCTCTCTTTTTTTTCTTTCTCATATTTTTTCCCTTTTGTTCTGATTCTTCTTTCATAACATGACTAATGTGAAAATGTTTAATATAATTGTACATGTATAACCTATATCAGATTGCATGCCATCTTGGGGAGGGAGAAAAAAATTTGGAACTCAAGATCTTATAGAAGTGAATGTTGAAAGATATCTTTACACATAATTGAAAAAAACCCAAAGTACTATTAAATAGGGGGTGGGGAAAGCCTTGGCCAGGTCAGGCCTAATTGCTTGCCTCACCTGCTTCGGACTCCTCCTCCTTCAGAGTCTCTGTTTCAGAGGACACCTGCGGTCTCATCTGAGGACCACTGGATGGCTTCTGAGACCTGTCTGCCTCTTTCTCCTCTGCCTTTTGGAAGGAGTTGAGGAGGGAACGTGAACTCCTGCGGTCCGACCTCTTCTCCACCACGTGGTCCCCAGGTTCCACATCTGGCTTACTCTTCCATGAGAACGCCCTCTTGAAGTTTCCCAGCCCCAGATGGTCGTTCTTTTCCTTTCTGGGACTCAAGTTGGAAGACTCATCAATCTTCTGCCCACAGTTCTGGGTCAGAGAGTCCTTGCCAGGGGAACTCCTCTTCTCCTGCTTCTGATCCCCCATGCTTGACAGAAGTGTTCTAGGAGCCTCAAAGGAGTCTGGGAACAAATAGAAGAGGCCAGCGAGCCCTGGTCATTAGGCAGCCCAGGAGACACCCATTCATTCCTTCCCAATTAACCCAGCCATGGTTAGTAACTCAGCCTCTTCTCAGTTATTTGGGTGTCATAGGATACTAACATTTAGGGATCCGATCCCCAGACACTCTTACCCTGAGGATTTTTTTCCTAAAGAGTACTACCTCCAGAGAAGTAGATTGTAAGCCCCTTAAAGGAAGAGACATTTGGTTTTCTTCTTCCTATCCCCATCACTTAGAACAATGCCTTGCTTAATAAATATTTGTTATCAAATTTCTCAGATGCCACATTTTAGGAAGGTTATTGACAAACAGGGAGCATACAGAGAAGGGGCAACGAAGATGGTTAAAAAACACTGAGAACCGTCTCCTGTAAGAACAGTTGAAGGAACTCAGGCTGAGAGAGGAGGAGGGACCTGTAAAGTTATACAGCAAGTTATTGGAAGGAAGAGTCAGGACTGGCAGGCAGGCCTCCTGGCTCCAAAAAAAGCATTCTTTTTGTTGTTGTTGTGCTATAATGCTTCCTCGTCACCCCTTCACACCCTGTGTGGTTCACACAGGAACCCAGAGGAAGAGAGAGAAAGCCTACCCCTCCCCAATCTGGCTTCTCCATTCCTGAAGTCATCTTCTCCAATCTACACACCCAACAAACAGCCTCCCCTGGGAGGGAGGACGCACAAGTGGGTCTTCTGCCCCTCAGACGCGAGGATACCTCCTGCCCATCCCCCAACAGGCCAATGCTTCATGAAGACGCAAGACAAGGACAGAATTTCAGGAAGAAAAGGATTGGGGAAGACACAGACAATTTGTAGGTCTTCTTAGGAAGAGGTCTTGGTACCTCCTCTCCTTATCTCCCCCTGCCACGAATTTCAGGGGAGATGGGCAGAATCATTTCTCTCAAAGTGACACTGAGTTTTAAGGTTCTATAGAAGGCTTCAGCCTGGGATGAAGGGTGCTTTCAGGTCCCAGGCTGGACTGGGAGGGTGCTATGGGTGATGGGCTGGAGTGGGTAAGGGGCAGTGGACAAGGTCCCAAGCTTACCGGGAGGAGGCAGAGAAGGGTGGTCCCAGGCTCAGGAGGGAGATCAGCGATCAGTCTACAAGTAGACTACCACGAAAGTTTCTTGTATAAGGCAGCCCAGCACAAAGGGGTGGCTTATCTAAGTTGGGCATGAGGGAAGGAAAAAGGGAAGGAGGGAAGATCAGAGTTGTATACCAGTTATGTCTATATTTAACGTGAATGTGGACCAGCCCCTGCTTAGATATTTGGGGACAAGGAAGCCAGAGGCAAGGGAAAATACATTCTTTCTCTTTGTTCCCGGGGCTTGGGCAGCCCAAAAAATGAGGCATTACAACCCTGGTACAGTGACTAGAACCCCAATAAGGTGAGAGATGGGTCCATCCATATTCCATCCCTGGGGACTCAAAGCCTTGGGAATCCAAACCCCAGCTGGTATCCAATTTGGGTCTCTATTTCCCTAGCCATATGACATTGGACAAATCACTTCGCCTCTTTTGGTCTCAGTTTCTCCATTTGTAAAATGAGGATATTGAATTAGAGCTGGGGTTCTTAATCTATTTTGTGTCATGGACCTCTTTGGCAGTCTGGTAAAGCCTTTGTACCCCTTCTCAAAATATCATTTTTAAATGCACAAAATAAAATACACAAGATTTTACAAAGAAAACCAATTGAAATACATTTGTCAAAAAAAATTTTTTTTAGAAACAAACAAGTTCATGACCATGGATTAAGAACTTCTGGATTAGATGAGAAAATTTCTTTCAAGTCTGAGAATCATTTTTCTTCCTTCCTTTCTTTCTTCCCTCACTCCCTTGTTTCTTTTTCTTTTCTTTCTTTTTTCTTTCTTCCTTTATTTTTTTCTTTCTTTCTTTCTTTCTTTTTCTTTCTTTCTTTTTTCTTTCTTTCTTTTTCTTTCTTTCTTTCTTTCTTTCTTTCTTTCTTTTCTTCTTTCTTCCTTTCTTCCTTCCTTCTTTTTCCAATCCCATTTGACTGGTTTCTGAGCTGGGCCCCACCTCTCATATGCTTAGTGCAGACCACTGGCTTAGCCCACTGCAGCTTAGAACTCCTAAGCTCAGGAGATCTGCCAGTCTCAGTCTCCCTCCTTGCAGGGATTACAGGTACGTACCACCATATCTTCCTGAAAGAGTATGTTTTACGTTCCCTTTTAGTGCTCACATTATATAATCTATAATATGGGAGAGACAGGAAGAACACACTCAATGACTTATGTAGCCTTTGGAACTTCACAGGCAGTGGAGATAAGAGGAAATGATCCAGGCTCAGCCCTCTTGAACCTCATGGTCTAGAGGGGAGGGAGAAAGAGCAAACTCAGGCTCAAGGATGCTCTGGGGAGGATTGAAGAGCAGGTCTGGAATCTCCCAAAAAGGAACTCACAGCCTGAACAAGAAAAGGACCATTTAAGCCTAGAATCTCTAGGGACTGCCTGGTAGCCTAAAGTCTCCTAGTTCTTGACCTTAGACTGGGGGAGGAGAGACTTGACCTGGGAAGTCTTTTTTTTTTTTTTTTTGGCTAGGCAATGGGATTAAGTGACTTGCCCAGGGCCACACAGCTCATAAGTGTTATGTGTCTGTGGTCACATTTGCACTCAGGTCCTCCTGAATCCAGGGCTAGTGCTCTATCCACTGCTCCACCTAGCTGCCCCATGGGAAGTCTTTTTCTAAGAGACACACTTCTACTTGGAACAAGTTCCTAGCCACTGTCCTTCCTAGCACCTCTGCCTACCTTCCCAAGGAAGGCTTAGGAGGGGGAGGAGTCTGGCTTCCCTCCCTGAAGTCTCCTTTCTGACTAGACAGGAGGGGAAGGAGAGAAAGACGGGGGCAGGAACTCCAGAGTATCCTTTTCATTCCCACAGTGGTTTCCTGCCCTTGTTGCAGCTGATATCAGCTCCATGGCTTAGCAATACCATGCATAGTCATGGCTTGGGTCAACAAAGCTTCAGGAAACCGACCAAGTTACCCAGACTCCTCCTGCCTCAAGCCTGCTGCAAGCAGTCCTCAAACCTAGTGGATAAGGCACTGGATTGGAGTTAGAGGAGTTGAGTTCAAATCCTCTCTGTGCTACTTCCTATCCTGGCAATGACTTTGTCTCTCTGGGCCTTAGTTTTCTTACCTATAAAATGAGGGGTTTGAACAATATGATATAATAATAATAGCTAACTTTGTATAGCACCTGCTCTGTGCCAGGCACTGTGCTAAGGGTTTTACAATTATTGTCTCATTTGACCTTACAACAGTCCTGGGATGTAGGTGCTATTATAATCTCCACTTTACAGATGAGAAAACTGAGTTAAATGGGCTAACTGCCTTGCTCAGGCAACTAGTGTCACAAGACAGATTGGAACTCAGGTCTTTCTGACTCCATGTTTGGAGCTCTGTCTACTGTACCATAATATGTAACACTCTTTCCAGTGCTAAATGCTATGAACCTAAGAATTAGAAAGGGCCTACAGATTGTCTAGTGCAGGGATACTTAGCATTTTTTTGTGTCATGCACCCCTTTCATAGTCTAGTTAAGCCAATGGACCCTTTCTCAGGGGATCCCTGTGGTCCCTTTAAATAAATGAAGATACTGCTAAATTTCAAGTAAAGGTTAGCAAAAACAAAGATGTAACTTTTTTCCTATCTAAGCTCATGGACCCCTTGAAACCTATCCACTGACCACACAGGTATCCATGGACCCCAAGTTAAGAACTCTTGGTGTAGTAAAACCCTTTCATTTTGCATATGGGAAGCCTGCTGTCCAGAGAGACAAGTGATTTGGCCAAGTCCAACTTGACAACCACTCCAGTTTAGATCTGGCTGGATCTTCTCTTACTTGGAACAAGTTCCCAGCCACTGTCCTTCCTAGAACCTCTCCCTACCTTTCCAAGGAAGGCGTAGAAGGGGGAGGAGTCTGGCTGACCTCACACAGGTCCTTCTTCCTCCTCTCCTTCTCTGGTCTTCTGTTAACATCACAAGGATAAGAAACCTACAAGTTTGTAGTATCAAGCAAGCATCAGTGTCCAAAGTGGAGAAGAGTCCCAGCTAAAAAGCTTCTTTACGAACATGAGTTTACCTGACTACATTTCCCCATATACGTGTTTTCCCCTACGTATTTCCTAGCCACACACATTACCCGTATGTGTTTTCTCTCCCAATCCAATGGTATGGAAATCTGGGGCAGAATGTACCCCTGCGGGTATGGGGGTATTTTTCCCTTGTCATTTATTCTGCTATACAATTGAATTAATTTTTGTGTGTCCTCTGGTTGGTCTGGCAAGGAAGCACAGGGAGGGAGGCTCATGAGCCACAATTTTAAGTGGATGCTGAACCTCCCAAAGCCTGGCTTGAGCTTGGGATAGCTCCCAAGGGGCCCACCACTTGAGGAAGCCTGGGTAATGACAGCAGGCCACATTTACATAGTATTTTAAAGTTTAAAGTGTTTTCTTCACTACAACCTGTTGAGGTAAGTAGTACGAACAGTCCTATCATTTTGCAAATAAGGAATCTGAGGACCAGAGACAGACTGATCTGCCCAAGGTAACAGAGTGAGCATTAGAGGCCAGGCCCAGATCCAGTTCCTCTGCCTCCTAATCCAGGGCTTTTCAGATTCTTACCCTAGGCTTGTCACGTGAAATCCCAGAATTTCAAAGCCAGAAGGGACCTCACTGGGCATGTAGTCTAACCCATCCCACACAAGGAATCTCTCTACAACAGCCTTCACAAATCATGATCCAGCTGCTGCTTGAAGATCTCTGGTTTTGGGAAATTCATGACCTTCCAAGTCAGTCCATTATGCTTTCAAACACCTGTAATTATTTCCTTACATTAAGTTAAAATTTATCTTTTTTGATTCTCCCTACCCCACCCCCTGCTTCTGCCCCTACTATTACTTCTAGAAGCCAACCTGAATAAATGGCATCCTTCTTCCTCATAGCTGGCCTTCATAAGAACCAAAGATCATAGATTTAGAGTGGGAAGGGATATTAGAAGTCATTGAATCACCTTTTTATTTTATAGATGAGGAAACTGAGGCCCAGAGATGTTCAATGACTCTCTCAAGGTCATACAGCTAGCAAGCATCTGATATCCCCCTAAGGTGTGTCTTCTCCAGACTAAACATTCCTAGATCCAGTCTTCATATATCCTGATCTCCAGTGCCCTCCCCATTCTGGTCACATAGCTAGTAAGTGTCTGAGGCTGGATTTGAACTCAGGTCTTCCTGACTCCAGACCTGGCACTATATCCACTGCGTCATCTAGCTGCCCCTGGGTTACTATGACATAGTAATACATAGTAATAATATTACATAATAATACACTCTCCTCTAGACATACTCTAGTTCATCAAAGTCCTTCCTAAATAATGGTGCTCAGAACTCAACACAATATTCCAGATGTGATCTGACTAGGGCAGAGTACAGGGGGATATCAACATCCTCCATTTGGCACTATGTTCTCTTAAGGCAGTCCAGGATCAGGTTAGCTTTCTTGGTTGCCTTGTCTGGGTTACTACTGTTGTTGTTCAGTCATTCAGTCGTGTATGACTTGTTGTGACCCTGTGCTCCATACTGTCCATGGGGTTTTCTTGACAAAGACACTGGAGTGGTTTGCCATTTCCTTCTGCAGTGGATTAAGGCCAACAGAGGTTAAGTGACTTGCCTAGGATCATATGGCTAGTAAGTGTCTGAGGCTAGACTGAACTCAGGTCTTCCTGATTCCAGGCACTATGTCCACTATGTCATGTAGCTAAATCTGAGTTACTATTGACTCATTGAAAATATATGCAAAAGAGAGGCTAAAACAACAACAACACATATCCTTTGGTGATCCTCATCCCTTTATGGGATCTTATAGACTGCACAGAACCTGGAAAGGTCACAGGATAATAAGATTTAGAGTTAGAAAGAGTCTAAGAGACCATCTAGCTCAAATACGTCATTTTACAAAGGAGTAAAGTGAGACCCAGAGAGGGGAAAGAAGTCTGTATCCAAGGTTATAAAGGCAGCTAGGTGACACAATGGATAGAGTGCTGGGCCTAGAGTTAGGAATGCCTGAGTTCAAATCTGGCCTCAGACACTTAATAACTGTGTGACCTGGGGCAAGTCACTTAACCTTGTTTGCCTCAGTTTCTTCATCCATAAAAGGAGCTGGAGAAGGAAATGGCAAACCACTCTAGTATCTTTGCTAAGAAAACCCTAAACAGCATCGCAAAGAGTTAGAAACAACTAATAGACCAAAAAAAAAAAAAAAGAAATCCAAGATAATACAGGAAATAAATCACAGATCCAGGATTCAAACCTGAGTCCTTTGATTCCAAAACCATTAATCTTCCCCCTATACCCTACAGCCTCTCTGATCCACTCATTCCCTTTTCTCTGCAAAAACAGGAGAATTTGCCCAAATTTAAGGACACCACCACTCCTACCTGGTAACACTCAAGGTCCAGTTCAAATTGACCCCAACCTCAGGCAGCTGACCTGGATTCCTCCCTAACTGGAAGTGATCTCTCTGACTTCTATATTCCTCTTACCATGTTCTATTTTTTGTTTTGTGATGAAACAAATGTTTACCAATTTTCTAGTCTGTACATAGTCCTGTTTGGTGCTGGTTTACGTAAGCCATCATCCCTTGCTCTCATGGAGCTCAGAGTCTAGTGGGGTGGGGAGGGGACAGGAAATCAGTCAGGCACCTGCACAGCTAGCTATACTACACAGTGGTGAAGTAGACAGATGACTGTTTTTGGAATCAGTAAGACCTGGGTTCAAATCCTATAACAAAAATTATCCTATAACAAGCAAGTCGCTGAATCTCCTTGACCCTCGGTTTCATCTAAATATAAATATAACAATAATCTAAAAACAAAGATACCAATACCTATATTATCTAAAATAAGGAGAACAATCCCTATATTATCTACCTTGTAAGGGACGTGGGGCTTAAATAATAATAATAATACTAATAGTAGCCAACATTTACATAGTGCCTGCTATGTGCCAGGGCATGTGCTAAGTGCTTTACATTTATTATCTCATTTGATCTTCACAACAACCCTGTGAGTTCAGAGCTATTATTATCTTCATTTAACAGATAAGGAAACTGAGGCAAGCAAGAGATGAACTGACTAGCCCAGAGTCACACAGCTCTGAGACTGGACTTGAACTCAGGTCTTCCTGATTCCAGACTCAGTGCTCTATCCACTTTACCACCTCACTGTCTCATACAATAAGATAATATACTTAAACAAACCTTATAAGTGTTTCATAAATGTGAGTTATTAGTCGATCATTTGGTAAATGCAGAGTTTCAAAATAAAGTGTTTTGCGAGACTCGTGTGTGTATCTTATTTACTCTGCTAGACTGAGCTCCCTAAACACAGAAGTGTTTTAGGTGTCATTTGCTCAAACCCCTCGTTTGACAGAGGAGGAAACTGAGGCCCAGAGAATGGAAGGAACTTGGCTGAAGTCACAGTAGCCTTCAGCCACTGAAGTCTAGACTGAAGACAGTAGTAGAGATGGGACTGGAACCCAGGGCTTCTGACTGTCACTCAGCCCAGGAGTCTCCACTACTCCATAAATCAAGGAAGAAAAAAGAAATTCCTTCCTGCTCCTTATTCGAAGAAGAAAAGTGGGAGTAAAGGAGAGAGTGAAGAAGGAAGGCAGGGAGAAGAAGATGAGGATGGAAGGATGGGGGTTGAAGATAGAAAGAAGAGGCAAGAGGAGGAGTCTTTCTGATGTCTGTGGGAAGTCTAACCTTCGGTGACCTTCCTGACTTCCTGGATTTTCATCTGGCTCCTGTTCCTGGTAGAAGATGGGGAAACCCAGGATTCCTGCCCAGCTCTCATTGCCCAACTTCTTCCTTCCCCGGGCCCCGGGCCTCAGCTTCCTCCCTCCCTCCAACCAAAGAGCCAGACATTTCTTTTCTTCCTGCTTCCTTCCTTCCCATACTTTTCTCCTTTCATCTCACCCTACCCCTCCATTTTTCCCTTCTCTTTCTCCTTCTTTTCTCAGATTCAGGGTATGAGTCAGATTCTGTTGAATTCTCTTCTAGCTTTTGGTGGAGAGAGGAGGGACAGGGGGACCAGGGGACACCTCTGGACCTGTTGAGTGGCCAATCCCCAAGGACCTTCTTAGTTGATCCAGCCTTGCCATTCCACCATAACAAAACTTCAACCCAGCTGTTATTCCTTAGCTCTATTTATAGGATCATTGCCTTTGTTTTACAGAAGGAGAAACTGAGGCTCAGAGAATGGAAAGACTCAACCAAGGTGACACAGGCTCAGTGCCAGAGGCAGGATTAGAATGCAGGCGGACAGGAGGCCTTGTGCCCTTGGGGCTTCTTCTTTTCATTGGATTATCTTGCCCTTTGCTGGGGTCCTGTCTGTCTTCCACCCCCTTTTTCACTTTCTCTCCCTTCTTTCTTCTACTTTCTCCTTGTATGATGATGTAGTGGAAAGAGTCTGAAGGGCAGCTAGGTGGCCCAGTAGATAGAGCACTGGCCCTGACCCTGGAGTCAGGAGTACCTGACTTCAAATGACTTACCCACAGTCGCACAGCTAGTAAGTGTATGACGTCGGCCTCATACACTTACTAGCTATGTGACTGTGGGTAAGTCATTTCACCCCGAAGCCTAAAAAAAAAAAAGAAAGAGTCTGGAACTTCTGAGTCCTTATCCTAACTCAGTAACTCCCTTCCTCACTGTGTGATCTCGAACAAGTCCTTTTCCATAATGGATAAAATTTATTTTACACTTTTTTAAAACAAAAAGTAAGCAGTTTGAAATGGAGACTCAGGGTTCATGTAGAATTCTTTTTGTGTTCTTCTCTGTGCATGGAAATGATCTTTCTTAGGTATTTAAGTTAGAAAAATTAAAATAAGCTAAAAAATTAAAGATAATAAATCAATCAAAAGCTTATTAGGAAAAACAAGATAAAAGGCAGTCATTTCTCCTTCCGGGGCCCCATGTTCCTCTTCTGTAAAATAAGCGAGTTGGAATCAGGGATTGGATCAGGGATTCTTAACTTTTTTTGTGGCATGGACAGCTTTGCCGTTTGATGAAGCATGTGGTCCTCTTCTCAAGATAATACTTTTAAATGTATACATTAAAATACATAGAATCACATAGAAAACCAATTATATTAAAATAAAGATATCAAATTTTTTATTTTTTTTAAAAGCAAGTTTATAGTCCACAGCTTAAGAACCCCCTAATTACCATGATCACTAGACGGTCTCTAAGATCCTTCCAACTTGAGATTCTCTGTTCTTTCCCTTTCCACCTCAATGCACACACTGATACAGCTTTGATATTTTATGACCAATATTCTGTCTTAAGATCCTTCCAGCTCTGGTGTCTTTTGAGTCTCTCTCCCATTCCCTGCACCCCCAACGTCCCCAGTACAAGACAAAGCATTGGCCAGGGCTGCTCAGATCCTCTCTGCAACCACCCTACCTTGAGTGAGGAAACAGCTGCTCCTGGCAAAGGCTCCTACCTGGCCTAGGACATAGCTGAGACTGAGCTTATTGAATTGTGACTGGGAGAGGAGAGGTCAGGCTGGCCAGGAGGAGGTGTTATTACCTTTAGACTCACTAGGAGTCAAGGGCCAACAAGTACTTCTTGGGATAAGAGGGCAGAATCCTAGATCTGAGTTAGAAAGATCATATGATCATGGCAATTAGAGCTGGAAGTGATCTTAGCCCATAGACTAGAAGACCTAGATGGCACTTGAGAGACCATTTAGTTTAGGGGTTCCCAACCTGGAATATGGCTGAGAAGTGGGTGTCAGACAGTACAAGAAACTTGACAGGGAGATGATGCTGGAAATACTTGGTAAACAAACATATGACCATGTATGTATACATATATATAAAAATATATGCTTTGTATTTGGAATGTTATTCAATACTCCAAAAGTAGCAATTAGTGGAAAAAATTTGGAATGGAGAGAAAACAGTGAGGAGGAAAGGAAGGGTCACTTTCACCAAAAGAAGAGAATCTGAAAGACATGAAAGAGACAGTTAAAGGAAAATTCTTACTGACCAAGACAAAATAAATGAGGTTTGGATACAAAACCCTTTTCATAATGAGCTAGAAAAAAATCAGCAATAACAACCACATTAATGAGCTTGGCTCATTGATCTCTGCAATAACTTGAAACTCCAAATTGATTTCCCATCATTGAAATTACAAAACTCTTCTTGGAGAGTCATGCCCCAAGTCTTTTGAAATGTGCTAGGCTTTAATTCCCTTGAAAACAACTTAAGCAAGAAACAAAATGGAAGCTGAACATAATTTGCTGGTATCTCTTTCAAGAGTCACAGAGAGAATAATAACAGCTAACATTTACATAGCACTTAAAGTTTTGGCTGAGAAGTTTTCTACAGATGAGGAAACTGAGACTACAGGAATTTAAGTGACTTGCCTGAAGTCATATAGCAGGAAAGTGTCTGAGGCAGGATTTGAACTCAGATCTTCTCAATTTTAAGTCAAGCACTCTAGCCACTGGACCATCTAGATAGTTGAGAATAAGTGAGAACCAAGGTTCTCACTCATTTACTTGACTGTAATGATAAACATTTAACAACATTATGATACACACACAAAAAAATGTTATGTGTCAAAGCTTTCTTTAGGAAAAATCCATCTATTTTATTTCTTATATGCATATGTATAGCAAATTCTAGAATTTATTTCCTTTCATATTGAATAGGAAGTATATGAAGATTTACTGAAAGCCAAGACCGAAAAAAGTTAGGAACTCCTGATTTAGGATCATTTTTCCTGAAGAAGGTAACTGAGATACAGAGAAGGAACATAGCTTATTACTTCAACAAATGCTATGTGCCCAGCCCTGGACTAGCTTAAATGTGGGGAGATAGGAAGATGGAAACCTGGACTCTCGTCCTCAGTCCAAGCCTGGTCTGAGAGACAAGACATACACAGGAAACAGTGTAGTGGAAAGAGCCAAACATTTAAAAAATACTTGCAAGAGAACAGAAGGAAGTTTAGAAGTAGATACAGAGAAGCATGACAATTTTATGACATTGTGAGAAATTTAAAATATACTTTTAGAAAACCCTACGTAATAGAAGTTCAAAGGTTCATAGATAATCCTCTTCTGTTCTCTGTATGGTGAAACATTCATGTTTGAAAAGTTCATACTTTAAAAAAAAAAGAATATTTTTTTAAAGAAATAGCACTGGATTTGGAGTCAGAGGACATGACTTTGAATTGTGGTCATGCCACTTGCTGCCACTTATGTGACCTCAAAAAAGTCACTTTAATATTTTGAGGCAGTTTCCTCACCCATAAAATAAAGAGATTGGACTATGTGGTAGTAACAATATCTAAATACTCTTCCCTACTCCACCCATCTCAACTCCACTCCCTTATTCTCTGTGCAAGCTGGGCTAATTTTTCTTTAAAAGATATTGAAATCATCTTCAAGAATTAATTAGCTCAGGATGTCTAAAGGCTTGGGCCATTGACATTATTGTACTGGTCACCAGCCATGTACAGCCCTAAGGAGCTCCATTCTTTCTCTCTGATGCTTGGCTCAGTCGAATCCACTCCTAGTATCCTTGTTGAATATCCTTCCCTTGTTATAGCTAAACAACTCTCTTTTCATTAACTGCTGAATTACTTACAAGTGCCTTGTTTAGTTCCATCATCAAACCTAAATTAGCAGGGAACTGAGCTAAGTTAGACCTAGCTCAAAAAAGGCTAGATAATCTCAGGTCCCCTTCAGCTCTAAATCTATGATCCTATGTATGATTAGATGGCCTCTGAAGCCTATAACTTTAATAAGAGAAAAGGACAGCATTATGGGCAATTGAGTTTTCATCTTCAGGGTTCACAAAGTCATAGCTACCAAAGTTCTGAGGCAAGAGAGAACCCCAGGAGGCTGGAATAGTCAGGGGCAGCTTCATGGGAAAAATGGGACCCAATGGGATTCTAAAGGGGAATTAAGAATTGAAGGGAGGAAGGGGGCAGCTAGGTGTGCAGTGGATAGAGCACCAGCCCTGGAGTCAGGAAGACCTGAGTTCAAATGTGTCCTCAGACACATAACACATACTAGCTGTGTGACCCTGGGCAAGTCACTTAACCCTAATTGCCTAGCCCCCCCAAAAAAATTGAAAGGAAAATTCTTACTGACCAAGACAAAATTAATGAGGTTTGGATACAAAACCCTTTTCACAATGAGCTAGAAAAAAATCAGCAATAGTGACCACATTAATGAGCTTGTACAAGCTCATTAATCTCTGCAATAACTTGAAACTCCAAATTGATTTCCCATCATTGAAATTACAAAACTCTCCTTGGAGAATCATGCCCCATGTCTTTTGAAATGTACTCAAAGCTTTAATTCCATTGAAAACAACTTAAGCAAGAAACAAAACGAATGCTGAACATGATTTGCTGGTATCTCTTTCAAGAGTCACAGAGAGCATAAAATCTCAGACTTGAAAAAGACCAAAAAAGTGATCTAATACAACCTGTACTTGAGCAAGAATCCTTCCACAAGGTCTAGGCAGGTCACTCTGCTTTGGGATTTCCCTTTTTTCTTATGAGGAGAACCAATCTATATCCCTTCAACTCCCACTACTCCTAGTTTTTTCCTCTATGGCCAAGCAGAACAAGTCTAATCCTTCTACTAGCAGGGTAGCTAGGTGGTGCAGTGGACTGAGCACAGGATTTATAGTCCAGAAGACTTGACTTCAAACCCTACATCGTTCACTTCCTAGCTGTGTGACCGTGGGAGAGTCATTTAACCTTTATCTCAATTTCATCAGCTGTAAAATAGAACCATGGTAGGGGCAGCTAAGTGGCACAGTTGATAAAGCACTGGCCTTGGAATCAGGAAGACATCTTCATGAGTTCAAATTCAGCTTCAGACACTTACTAGCTGGGTGACCCTGGGCAAGTCACTTAACCCTGTTTGCCTCAGTTTCCTCATCTGTAAAATGAGCTGGAGAAGGAAATGGCCAACCACTCCAGTATCTTTGCCAAGAAAACACCAAGTGGGGTCACAAACAGTTGGACATGACTGAAACGACTGAATAACAACAATCTTATGTGGTTATTGTATCAAATCAATTACCATATGTAAAGTGCTTTGCAAACATTAAAGTGCTATATAATGATATTATTATTATTACTACATGACAGACAGACATTCAAACACTTGAAGAAAACCATCATGGTCCTCTAAATCTTTTGCTTCCCCAAGCTAAATATTTCTAGCTCCTTCAAATGACTTTTTTCTTTCTTTTTAAAAAATTCTATTTTCCTTTTTTTTTCAGGTCTACATTCTTTGTCTCCCACTTCCTCTTCCTTCTCCCATTGAGAAAGCAAGAAAAATAAAACCCTGGTTACAAACATGTATAATCAAGAGAAACACATTCCTACATTGGCCTTAGTCCAAAGAAAATTGTCAATTAGTTGCCCATGGCATGGTCTTTAATCTCCTTGCCTTCCTGCCCTTTCTCTTTTGGATACATTCTAGTGCCTTCCCTAAAGTGTGAAGTCCACAGCTGAATACAAAACGCCGAAGAAAGAGAAGGCAAGAGAGCCGTCTGTCCGCTCCCTCTTCTGTACATCATGTTCCTCTTAATGCCACCAGCTTAAGAGTAGGCCAAATTTTTTGCTGCCCTTACAAACCATTAATTTGTGTTGAGTTGACTGAGACTCTCAGCTTTTTTTCCCCTTAAGTTAAATTTTATTGACATCTCTTATTTTTATATCACTGTCATTTCCAGGTATACTACCCCCACCTGCCACCCTCCCTCAGCCTGGAATAATCATCTTTGTTGCCTTCTAACAAGGAAAAATAATCAAGTAGAAAGAAGTGGTGACCCAATCAGATGGGGCATGCCCAATTCTGCCCTTGTTATCACTCTGGCCTCTCTGCTTCGAAGAGGTGGACATCTGTTTCATTCATTATCTATTTTCCATGATGATTTTTTTTCAGTCAACTCAAAGTTCCTTTTGGTGCTATTTTTCTTATGTTGTTATAGTTGTATATATATATGCATTATGCCATGTATTTCTTCTGGATCTGTTTATTTCACTCTCAATCAATTCTCCCTTACTTTTTCAAACAAATGGTTCCCTCACCACACCACCCCTACCTCTTTGATCCATCAGCTGATTTTGTGGGGACTCACTTACAGGTATTTTAAAATGCATTTGTTCTTTTCTGATTTAATTTCATTACATTACATACATTATTCTTACCTACTGAGATTCTTTTTGGATGCTGAATCTAAGCGGCATAAGGGCTAGAGCACTGGGCCTAGAGTCAGGAAGATCTGAGTTCATAATCCAGCCTCGGACACTTACTAGCTATATATCCCTGGGCAAATCACTTAACTGATGTCAGCCTCAGTTTCCTCAACTGTAAAGTGGGAATAATAATAATAGCACCTATCTCCCAGGATTGTTGTGAGAATCAAAGGAGATATTTACCATAGTCTCTGGCACATAGTAGGTGCTTAATAAATGCATATATCTTTTCTTCCTTCCCTCTCAGCATCATATCTTCTATTAATCTGTTAAGTACAGTATATTATATTTATGCCTATAGCTAGTTATTAGTAGAAGTGGTAAACAACTTGAAAGCCCTAGAATCCTCTAATGGAAGCCCATCCTTGACACTGTCATAACAATACTCTTAGGGTTCAGTCTTCTGGCCATCTCTGAATCCAGTAGAAACAAAGGCAAGGATGCCAGAATGAGCCTGACATATGGAAAGGACAGTGAGATTATTCTGGATGGAATATAAAGTATTAAAGGGGGAGAGAGGACAGGAAAGGGACTAGATCAGACTGTACAGAAAGATTAGAGCCATGATAAGGAGAGTCATGAATGCCAGGTTGAATGGGGATTTTATCCTATGGGCAATGGGGAGCCTGCATACATATTTTGTTACTGACAGTTTTCAGTTATCCAGTTTGTGAATTATCTCTTATTGAAGGGATCTTAGAGATCACTTAGTCCCTGTCATTTTACAGAGGAGAAAGCAGAGGCTGAGTCAAGGGAAAGGGTCTGTCCCAGGTCACAGATGGAGTTAGTGGCATAGTTGGAATTGGAACTCAAGTGTTTTAACTCTCAGGTCCAGACATTTTCCACTCTATTGTAGAAACTGTCAGTGGATTTGGGGACCCACAAGTCTGGAGAGGCAGCATGTTTTGGTAGAAAGATTACTGGTCTTAAAGGCAAAAATCCTCCTGGTCCTGACACTGAGCAATTGTGAGATCTCGGGCAAACCACTCAGTCTTCTTGATCCCCAGCTTCCTCGGGTCAAGTCAAAAAGCATTTCTTAAACACCTACTGTGTGCGAGGCACTGTGCTAAGCACTGAGGATAGAGAGAAAGGCAAAAGTCAATCCCTGCATTCAAGGTGCTCACAATCTTGCAAACACAGAGAGATGACACACAAATGACTGTATAAGGACAAAATGTAGTTAATTTATAGGGACATCATTAGCATTAAGGGAAGGCTTCTTGTAGAAGGTGGAATCACAGGGTATGTGGAAGGGAATAAGGTGTAAGAAGACTAGAAAGGTAGAAAGGGGCCAAGTTATGAAAAGCTTTGAAAGCCAAGATTTTACATTTGATTCTGGGGGTAGTAGGGAGCCACTGGAGTTTATGGAATAGAGGAGAGATACGGTTAGGCTTGCATTTTAGGAGAATCATTTTGATAGCTGAGTGGAAGATGGGCTAGAAGGAGAAGAGACGAGTCAGGGAAGCCAACCAGCAGACCATTGCAATAGGCTAGGCATGAAGTAGTCATCTGCAAAATGGGGATAATATTTTCACAGTGCTTATATTACAGTTGGCATGAGAAAATAACTTTATAAACATCAAAACAGCATAAAAATGTGAGGTGGTATTTTTTTCTTAGTACCTACATTTTCTTTTTTATTTTCTTTTATTTTTTAATAAAAGTTTATTTTTATTTTTTAAAAAGTTTATTTTATTTTTTAATATTTTATTTTCCCCAATTACATGTAAAAACAATTTTTAAAATTCATTGTGTGTTTTTTTTTAACTTTTGAGTTCCATATTCTATCCCTCCTGCTTTCCTTCCCCCCTCCCTGAGATGGTAAGCAATCTGATATAGGTTATACATGTGCAATCATGTAAAACATTTCTTTTAGTCATTTTGTAGAAGAAAATTTGAAAGAGAGGAAGGAAAGAAGAAACAAAGAAAGAGAGAGAAAGAAAGTGAAAATAGTATGCTTTTGTCTGTATTCAGACTTCATCAGTTCTTTCTCTGGAGGTGGATAGCGTATTTTATCATGAGTCCTTTGGGATTATGTTGCACCGTTGTATTGCCGAGAATAACTGTCATTCACAGCTGATCATCATATAATCTTGCTGTTACTGTGTACAATGTTTTCTTGGTTCTGCTCACTTCACTCACTATCATTTCATGTAAGTCTTTCTAGCTTTTTCTGAAATTATCCTGCTCATCATTTCTTATAGCACAATAGTATTCCATTACAATCATATACCACAACTTGTTCAGCCATTCTCCAATTGATAAACATCCCCTCAATTTCCAATTCTTTGCTACCACAAAAAGAGCTGTTATAAATATTTTTGTTCCTGTAAGTCCTTTTCCCTTTCTTATGATCTCTTTGGGATACAGACCTAGCAGTAGTATTGCTGGATCAAAGGGTATGCGCAGTTTTATAGCCCTTTGAGCATTGTTCCAAATTGTTCTCCAGAATTATTGGATCAGTGCACAACTCCACCAACTGTGCATTAGTTTCCCAGTTTCCCCCCATCCCCTTCAACATTTATCATTTTCTATTTCTGTCATATTAGCCAAGCTAATAAGTACCTATATTTTCAAAGAAACTTTTCAGCTCTAAATCCTATGATCCCATTAATTCCACACTCTCTGTGTTCTTCTGTGACCTCCCTTTCTCCCAAAGGCCAATGTCCTGCACTGATACTTTTATTATTGGCAGGAGAGTGAAGGGTAGACTACATCCCATGTCCTATGTCTCAGAGCAGCGAGGGAACTTGTAGCTGGAACTCATTGTTCGAAATCCTTTCAGGGTGAGGTTATTGATCCTGCCCCTCCCCTATAGCTGGGTAGCTGGGTAGCCAGAAGGCCAGTATAGCCTAGCCCAAGTCCAGCCCTGGCAGCTGATCTGATTAATGAATAATTAATTATTAATTAATTAATAATTAATAATTAATAAATACTTTCTATTAATATGCACCACCCTAAGGGGCAGGACTGCTAGTAGAAGGGTAGAGAAAGCCATCAGCCCAACCCTGGGATTATCAGTATCCTGGACTTTGTTCCAAACCCACAATGTTGTTGACTCAGGAACAA
The DNA here is from genome assembly GCF_900497805.2 of Vombatus ursinus. Taxonomy (NCBI): domain Eukaryota; kingdom Metazoa; phylum Chordata; class Mammalia; order Diprotodontia; family Vombatidae; genus Vombatus; species Vombatus ursinus. Next base: position 11,403,889 of record NW_020947062.1, on the reverse strand, counting down.
TGGAAAGTCCCTAGCACTTCAGAACAGGCCTCAGGCCTTTTTTCCAAGACTGATATTGCAGACTAATTGGCTTCTCTGCCTCTAGTCTCTCCCCTCTCCCATTAATTTAACCCAATCCCTTCTAACAAGCTTTAAGTGCCTTCTATGTATGAGGCATTATACTAAGCCCTGGGGATTCAGAGACAAGAAAAATAGCCCCTGCTGTCAAGGAACTTATTTTCTATCGGGGGATATATCACGTAAAATACATAAATATTAATTATTTGAGGAAGGACAAAACACTAACAAGAGGAGGGATCAGACCACCAATCTGTAGAACAATTTGGAACTATGTGCAAAGGGCTATAAAATTGTCCATACCCTTTTATCCAGCAATGGCACTTCTAGGGCTGTATCCCAAAGAGATTATAAAAAAGGGGAAAGGACCCACATGTACAAAAATATTTATAGCAGCGCTTTCTGTGGTGGGCAAGAATTGGAAATTAAGGGGATGCCCATTAATTGGGGAATGGCTGTACAAGTTGTGGTATATGAATGTAATGAAATACTATTGTGCATAAGAAATAATGAGCAAGCAGACTTCAGAAAAACCTGGAATGACTTGCATGAATTGATGCAGAGTGAAATGAGCAGAACCAGGAGAACATTGTACACAGTAACAGCAACATTGTGCAATGACCAACTTTGATAGACTTAGCCTTTCTCAGCAATGCAAGGATCTAAGACATCTCCAAAAGTCTCATGATGGAAAATGCTATCCACATCCAGAGAAAGAACTATGGAGTCTGGGTACAAATCGAAGCACACAATTTCTCTCTTTTTTTTCTTTCTTGTGGTTTTTCCCTTTTGTTCTGATTCTTCTTTCACAACATGACTAACGTGAAAATATGTTTAATATGATTGTACATATATAGCTTATATCAGATTGCATGCCATCTTGGGGAGGGAAGGATTGGGAGGGGGAGAAAATTTAAAACTCAAAAATCTTATGGAAGTGAATGTTGAAAACTAAAACTAACTAAATAATTTTTTTAAAAAAAGAGGGATCAGAAAGGCTTCCTATAGTAGATGGTAGAGGAACTAAACCTTAAAGGAGGATAGGGATTCTCAGAGGTGGAAGCAAGCAGAAAGTGGAGGTAGCCGATGGAAGGCTGAGTTCAAGGGAAAATAATTAGACCATTTTGACTCAGGACACAGTCTGATGGGGAATAATGTGAAATAGGCCTACCAAGGCAGGCTGGAGCCACAAGGTAAAGGGTTTGAGAAGAGGATTAGTGACAAGGTGTGGTTGTTTAATCATGTCTGACTCTTTGTGACCCCATTTGAGGTTCATACTCAAGTCAAGACTTCACCTGTGATGTCATTGGTCCTCTTGGAAAATGAAGGATGAATAATAACAACAGTAATAAGTGACCAGGTCAGACCTATGCTTTAGTAAGATTGTTTTGACTACTATATGAAAGAGAAGATGAATTGGTTAGGGGAGAGCCTAGAAGCTGAGAGCCCAGTTAGTTGTCTGTGGCAATACTCAAATTGAAAGGTAAGGAGTGCTTGCACTGAGGTGGTAATCCATATGAGTATGGGGAAGATGAATGTTAGAGATGTTTTGGAGGTAAAATTGACAAAAGTTGACAACTGATTGGATATGGGAGTTCAGTGGTACAGGGACAGGGAAGCAACTGGTATTGACCTTACCAGAAATAGAGAAGTACTGTATAGTGAGGAAGAGTGTGTGGGAGATAAGGAATTTCATTTTGGACGTATTAAATTTGATGTGCTTCTAGGACATACAGTTGGAGATGTAGGGCTGGAGCTCAGAAGTGAGACCACACAGACTAGAAGTCACCTGCACAGAGATACTGACTGACCACATGGGTGAAGTCATCAAGAGATGGGATATGGAGAAAGAACAGGAAGGGGCCCAGGATAGCTCCTTGGGGCAAAGAGGTTAGGGGACCAGACATGGAGTAGATTTGGCAAAGGAAATCTAGAAGGAGCAGTCAGTCAGCTGCCAAAATCATCTTCATAATGCCTAACATGTTTGACCATGTTATTCCTCCACTTGGACATCTTCACTAGCTTCCTGTTGCTTATAGGCTCAAATCCAAAGCTAGCTTCACCTAGCTTTTCTTCCCTCCACAGTCAAACACCACCTCACCTTTCTAGTCACCCAGCTCATGCTGCTTCCTCAGCTATATTCCATTCTTTAGCCAGACTGACCAAAGTACTGATTCCTAAGCAGACTAGCCTAATTAGCAGTCAGCAAATCTAAATTTGAGTGCGGATTGGCAAATGATATTTAATTAGCTGTGAGACAATGGACAAAAATTGTTTTCTTGATTTGAGGTTCAGTTTCCTTGTCTATAAAATGAGGATAATAATTATATTTCTTACCTAAAAGGATTAAACTTTGTACCTAAGAGGAAAATACTTTGTTAACCTTAGATTAATATGGAAATGGAATTTGTCACTATTATTTGTCCTAATTAGTCCCTCCTTCCTCAGATTCTTTTCCCATACCCCCTTTTCCACTATCTGAATCCTAGCTGTCTTTTAAGGCAGAAATCATCCCCTCCTAGAAGCCATGGCTCATCGTTTTAGCCAGAAAATAGATCCTCATTCTAAGATCATTGGTTGATCATCTCAGACAGAAGTGATCCTCCATCAGCAACTCAGACTTTGGAGCCCCCATACTTCTCACTAGGAAAGAGCCTGCTGGGGCTCCTATCTCTCTCTGCCCCACACTGGGTCCCTGTACCACTTCTTGGTTCTGTCTGACCACTCCTCTTCTTTGCTAGATTCATGTCTCACCTCCTTGCTGTAGATAGAACCCAAAACTCTATCCTGGCCCTTCTGTTGTCTCCTAACACTACCTCTTGTCCTTATCAATTTCCATGGGTTCAGTTGTAATCTCTCCAAAGATGTCCCCTAGATCTATATATCTAACTCTATTCTCCCTCAAGAGTTTTAGGTCCTCATGATTTAGAACTAGATATCTCATATACACCTCAAACTCAACATATTCAAAAGCCTAACATTTTGTTCCCCAAATCTACCCTTGTTTCTAATTTCTCTACTTCTGTTGAAGGCACCCTTATTTTTTTATTCACCCAAGCTCACAACCTCAGAGTTATCCTCATCTCCTCACTCTCATCACCCCATTATGTTTAATCAGTTGCCATAGCATGTCATTTTTACCTCCAGAACATCTTGGCTTCCTTCTCCCTTTCTCCACTCACATGACCACCTCCATAGCTCAGGTCTTCATCACTTCTTATCTGGACTATTTCAATAGCATACTCCTTAGTCTCCCTGCCTCACATCTCTCCCCTCTCCAATCCATCCTCCAAATAGCTGCCAAATTAATATGCGAAGTGCTTCACAAACTTAGAAGAGTTATAAAATGTTAGCTATCATTATTTTTATCCCTATGACATGGGTCTGACCATGTCACTCTCCTGCTCAAGACGCGCTGGAGGTTCTTAATTGTCTCTAGGGCCTAGTTCAAACCTCTTTACTTGACATTTAGAGACCTTCCCAACCTGCCTTTAAGTCTTATATATTTACTCTCCATCACACACTCTTCAATTTTGCCAAACTGACCTTGGATTTCCTCACACTTGACATTGCATCTTCTGTCTGTGCTTTTGCATCACACACACACACAGAGATACACGTTATATGTATATACATACACTCATATATGTACATCTTATTTCACCCTTAAGAGTGTAACCTCCTAGAGAGGAGACACTTTGGTTTTCTCTTGGTAACCTTCTTGCTTAGCATAGTGCATGGAATATGGGAGGTGCTTAACTGTTGATTGGTCGAGCTCTCTGAGGGTTGGGATTATGATTTAGTCCTCTCTCTCTCCCTCAAAGCATAATCTAATATATGGCCCTGCACACAATAGGTGCTCAAGGAATATTTATGCTTGCCTGATAGACGTCATGATATACTGACAGACTGACAGATTGATGGACTAACAAAATGGCGATAGGTTGATGGATTGAAAATTAATGGACTGATGGATTAAGGGCCTGATAGACTGATGAACTAATTGTCCCAATGGCCAGAAGCTCGTGGCAGATTTTAGACCAGGAATAGGCAGGTGACCTTGGATCAACTCTTGTCATTACTGGGACAGATGGGTCTCTCTCTTCCCCATTCTCTACCCCAGGCCTCTCACTGTCTTCCTTCTTCTACTCTCCTCCTTCCCTCTTTTTCCAGTCTGTGTCTTGGGCCTGTCAGTGACCCTTTGCATTCTTTCCAGAGTCTCTAGGGAGGTTGGGTTGAGTCTAAAGGAGGGGGTCTGGGTTCAGAGCTTCTGAGGAAACTTGTTGGGGGTGAGGAGGGTGGCGAGGGTGGAATCTGTGTGAGGAGTCTGGGACAGAGGGCATGGTTCTGGGGTGAGAAGGGTTGGTAAGTGCTAAGATCTGTGGCAAAGCTGAGTCTGGGGGAGGGGTACCCATGGAATGTGTGTGTGTATGTGTGTGTGTGTGTATGTGTATGTGTCTCTGTGTACATGCACGTGTGCACTAGGGGATGGAGTTAGACACTGAGAAGGGGATCTGGGTGGAAATTCCCAATGCTATGTGAGCTGCTGTGGGCTGGTGGCCAGGCCATACTGTTGGCTCACGGAGATAAGATCATAAACCAGTGGCAAGACCTGGCCCTGAGACAGCATTCAGGACTCCTGAGTCATCCCCCGCCCCTCCCGCCTTTGTCCCTGGCTTAGGGAGTGAGGGTAAGGTTAGGGAGATGACCTGAAGGGCCTTGTGGCCTTAGGGGATCCTGGCCCTACTTTTCCTTCCTCCTTTCCCCCACCTCGTTTTTTCCTTACTTCTCTTTGAGTGGAAAATGGTACCAGAGGAAACGTTCTAGACCAGGAGTTGGGAGACTGAGATCTTCTGACTCTGCTACTCCTTAGCTTAGTGATCCTGAACCAACTGCTTATTCTCTCCTGGTCTCAGTTTCCCTCTAATATAAAACAAGGGTAGTAATATCTTCATAACTTGCCTCACGCACTGTGGGCATAAAGTACTTTTTAAACCTCAAAACTATACTATTAGGAGCTACTATTTTCTCAGAGCACTCCATCTGGGTCTCTTCTTGGGGGCAGCCAGGTAGTGCAGTGAATAGAGCACCTGGCCTGGAGAACCTGGAGCACCTGGAGCGCCTGACCTCAAGAAGATCTGAGTTCAAATCCCACCTCAGACACTTACTAGCTGTGTGACCCTGGGCAAGTCGGTTTGCCTTAGTCTCCTCATCTATAAAATGGGAATAATAACAGTTTCTACCTCCTAGAATTGTTGTGAGGATCAAATGACGTAATAATTATAGTGATTAGCACAGTGCCTGCCTGGAGCATAGTGAACTAATTTTCTAAATGTTCGCTGTTATTATTTTTTTTTATTATTATTATTATTATTATTATTATGGGGTTTGAGTTTTGGGGGGATTTTTTTGCCTTTTTTATACCTCCAGCATTTTATATATTGTTTGGCAAATAGTAAGCACTCAATAAATGTTTGTTAATTGACTGCCAAATTAAAAAAAGAGAAAAAAGACTTGAATCCGAAATAAGATGCCCTCACTAACTTGTTGGGTATGAGATATGGAGGGTAGCTCTTATGAATGTAAGAGTGAACTGTGATAACTGAACACCCCTTTTCTTCCTGTTTTATCTCCTTTAGGCTTGTAGGCCAAAGTGCAGTGAAAAGGAGCAGTGGGAGTAGGGTGGGTTGGTTCTACTCACTCTTAGAGAGTTTAAGGAAAGAGTTCTCTGAGGAGTCCATCCCACTCCCTGACACTGTATCTGATCATCTCAGAGGTGTTGTACTGGAGCCAGCTCAAACCTATGACTAAATTTTCTGTGTGAATACACGTGTCAAAAATCAGCAAATGTTACAAATCAGGACTTGATTTATTGTTTTATTGATTTCTAGACTTAAGAAATTTAGGAAGAAAATATTAATGCAGATTAGGGCTTAAAAGTGTATTGGGTATACTTTTTTCTTTCTTTTTCTTTTTCTTTTTTTTTTTTTGAGAGTCAGTTATTAAACACTTACCGGCATACTGGTGGAGGTAGCTCATGTTACTAGGGACCAATCAAAGGAAGACGTGTTCAGATTAAGACTTGTTCATGGAAAACTTCAGACAAAGGCACATTCCTTGTAATTTCATTAAACTGATCAGGGGCTCACCCTTAATTCCTTTATAATAATAATAGCCAGAGAGATTTTTCTTTCAAGATGGCTTCTTAAATGAGGGGCAGACCACCTGGCTCGCACATACATGCTCCTGCAAAATCTTGAAATTTATGCAGACTGAATAAATGATCAAGAAATCCATTGAGAAATTTCAATGAGTGACTTCTTTTATCACAGAATTGCACAAAAGGTCAACAGATGCAACAGGGAAATAGGAAACAGAGGAAATGCCTTCTATTCCCCAAACCACACACACACACACACACACACACACACACACACACACACACACAC
>NW_020947062.1:11384231-11397373 GCF_900497805.2 Vombatus ursinus | reverse complement strand
CACACACACACACACACACACACACACACACACACACACACACACACACCTGCCACTGCCAGCACAGGAGAACCTGTGATTAGAGATTGGGACATATGTAGTCTGTAAGGCTGTATGTCTGAAGGCAAAAAGAGTCCCTGAGAAAGTCTCATGATTGTCAAAAAGCCAGAGAGTGGGGTCATTGGGAGCCTTGGAGAATGATGGCACACAGCAACACAATAACTAATAATTAGCAAGTGACAACAGCACTCAGTCCCAAATACTCAGTCCCAAAGGCTTCAAGGCTTCCCAACAACAGTTGGGAACCTCAAAGATCCAAATGGGCTAACTCCAAGTGGTGGAAGTAAGAGCAAAAACCTAGGTGACCTAGAGAGAGACCACACAGTGCCAACCACCCCTCCCAAAAGCGTAGAAGGGAACAAAGAGCCTGGCCTTTGGATGAAGCCCCAATTCGTGAACTAAAGCAGGAGAAATAAGTAAATCAAAGAAAACATTGAAAGGTATAAAAAATTATGGCAAATCCAAATCCATAACTATAAGCTATAATTGCTATAAGCAGAGACTCAAATGAAAAAATGGAAGTCCATGAGAATTATATAAATACCTCCAAGAAATAAAGAGATAAAAAAATGAAATAAAAGCTCTGAAAGAACGGAAAAGAAATTAAATAGCTTAGAAGAGAAAATAGTGAAGCTTAGAAGAGAAAGTGGTAGGAATCCCCCAAAACTAGAATAGAGCAATCAGAAATCAATGATTCCATGACGTGGTAACAAATATTCAAACAAAATCAAAATATTGAAAAAGTAGACGATAGCAAGATATCTAATAAAAAAAAAAAACTCTGACCTTGAAAATAGGTCAAGGAGAGATACTTTAAGACTCAACGTACTTGGGACAGCTAGGTAGCACAGTGGATAGAGCACCAGCCCTGGATTCAGGAGGACCTGAGTTCAAATCTAGCCTCAAACACATAACATTTACTAGCTGTGTGACCCTGGGCAAGTCACTTAACCCCATTGCCTAGCCACCCCCTCCAAAAAGGAAAAAATCAATGTACTTGCACAAACAAAACTAATGCAGTCAAAACTAGAAGGAAAACAGGAAATGAGAAAATTTTTACAGCAAGTTTCTCTGCTAAAGGTCTCATTTTCAAATATAGAAGGAACTGAGCTGAATTTATAAAAATACATGCCATTCACAAATTGATAAGTGGTCAAAGGATATGAACAAGCAGTGTTTAGAAGAAAAAATCAAAGCTATCAATGCTCTCATGAAAAACGTTCTAACTCACTATTGATTAAAGAAATGCAAATTAAAACAACTCTGAGGTACCACCTCACATCTATCAGATTTGATAACATTACAGAAAAGGAAAATAACAAATTCTAGAGGGGATGTAGAAAAACTGGGACACTGATGAACTGTTGGTGGAGTTGTGAACTGGTCCAACTATTCTGAAAAACATTTGGAATTCTTCTCAAAGGTCTATAAAACTGCATATCCTCTAACCTAGAAAATCCACTATTAGGTCTGTATACCAAAGGGATCAATGAAAAAGGAAAAAGTGTTCAAAATGTGTACAAAAATAGTTATAGCAGGTCTTTTTGTGGTGGCAAAAATTGGTAATTGAGGGGATGTCTATCAATTGGGAAATGGCTGAACAAATTGTAGTGTGTGATTGTGATGGAATACTATTGTTCCATAAGAAATGATGAGCAGGTTGGTTTCAGAAAAGCCTAGGGTGACTAATATGAACTGATGCAAAGTGAAGTGAGCCAAACTAGGAAAACATTTACACAGTAACAGCAATATTGTAACAATGATCAACTGTGAAAGACTTAGCTACTCTGACCAACAATCATCCAAGAAAATTCCAAATGACCCATGATGAAAAATGCTATCTCCAGAGAGAGAATTGATGAACTACAAGTGCAGATTGAAGCATACTCTTTTTTATAACTTTCTTTATTTTTTTGTGTGTGTATTGTGTTTATTTTCTTTTGCTAATATGTAAATAGGTTTTGTATGACTTCACATGTAATCACATAATAATTTACACATAATTGATATATTCACACATAACCAATGTCATATTGCTTGCTTTCTCAAGTGATAGGGAAGGGGAGGGAGGGAGAGAAACTGGAACTCAAAAAAATTTTAATGAACATAAAATTCTTTTGCATGTAATTGAAAAATATTTAACAAAATAAAAATATAACTTTAAAAAATCATTGGACTCCATGAAAACTATGCCCCTCCCAAGATCTTGGACACTATATTTCAAGAAATCATACATGAATGCTGCCCAGACCTATTAGAACTAAGGGATAAAGTGGAGATATACTGTACCTATCACCTCCTGAAAGGACCTCCAAAAGGAAAAGTCCCAGGAATTATATTAGCTAAAATTTAGAACTCCCACGTCAAAGAACAAGTACTGCAAGCATCTGGAAAAAAGCAATTCAAGCACCAAGGACCCACAATCAGTACCACACAAGACCTATCAGCTTCTGCTGTAAAAGAGGAGAGATCTTAGAATACAATATTCTGAAAGGCAAAAAGACAGAGGCTTATAATTGAGAAAAACTGACCTTACAAAGCTGAGTATAATCCAATGGGGAAAAGGAGGGGAATGAACCTTTAATGTAATAGGGGAGTTTCAAACATTTCTGATGACCAGAGCTAAGTAGGAACTTTGAAATAAAATCATGCTTACTAGCTGTGTGACCCTGGGTAAGTCACTTAACCCTAATTGCCTAAACAAAATAAAAATAAAAAATAAATAAAATCATGAGAAGTCAGAAAAACCCAGAAAGATAAATTTGTTTGAAGAATTAAAAGTTGTATGATGATGTAGTGCTAATAAGGAAAGAAGAAACAAGTTTCCCTTCAGAATATTAATGTCTTCAAAGGATATTAAGGGAGTTAAATAAGAAAAACAGAAGACCTGTGGGTGGACTTGGTTCTATTCTGAGAACTTGAAGAGGGAAAATAGAAAGGAATGTAAATAGAGGAATATACAAATGTAGAAAAGAAAAAAAGGGATTGTCACTTGGGATTTCTTATAATTGGGGTGAGTAAAAAGAAAAATATACAACTATGGTAGAAGGGGTAGAGGAAGTTGGCATCAGATGAATTTTACTTTTATCTGAATAGACAAAGGAGAACTCAACACAAACATATACATACAAATATACTAAGAATTTGGTATAGAAATATATCAAACTCACTGGGGAAAAAAGAAGGGGTAAGGTTAAGAGAAAGAATGATACCAGAGAGGAATAGTCATAAGCAAAATACACTTTCTAATGTTAAAGGGAGGGATTGAAAGGGGAGAAGAGAAAAGAATTAGAATCTAAAGGGGTACTTAAAATTCCTCTTAGTCAATTTGGGAATGGCTGAGCAAATTGTGGTAAATGAATTGCACATAATAAAATATTATTATATAGCAAGAAATTCTGAAAGAGATAATTTCAGAGAATACTGGGTAATTATTGTTTGTCCTTTGTTCTCAAAGAGGACCATGATATCAGGAAGGTGATGCCATGACTTGCAAATGAATTGGATTTAAGTGAGGGAGGGCTGTACAAAGTCACCAGCCTCACTTTCTCCTCCACAGCCATCTGAATCCAGTGGCAAGATACAGATCAGGATAACTGGAGATGGCCCTGGATGCAGTGGGAAACCATGGCCTTTTTAAGGTGAGGTCTTTCCTAGGTCTCAGCTTGACTGAGGCAATGCCCATTCAGTGATTAAGGCTAGGTAAAAGATGAGGCAAAGAATGGCCTCTTTTACCTAGTAAAAAAAAATTATATATATATATATGTGTGTGTGTGTGTGTGTGTGTGTGTGTGTGTGTGTATAAATACGCATATATATGTATATTACATATGTATGGATATATGTATATATCAGTCTGAGAGGTGAAGATCCTCAGGGTTTCTGGCCAAAACAGAAAGAATTGCTATTTACATTCACTTTGAGCCAATCAGGGCCCAAACAGTGACCCTGTGGGCTTGGGCTGGGACCTATTGTTGGCCAATCAATGACAGCCAGAGTGATTTGGGTATTTAGCGTGGTCTTTAAGAAAGAAATCTAGCCCATAAACTTCAAGATATATTGTCAGGTTTTAGTAATCAAAATTTACAATCCTTTGGGCAGGGCACCTGCAGGTAAGGTTATGATATCATATGTGGACAGAGGGAAGGGAAGGAGGCAAGGCAAGGCAAGGAAGAAGGAAGGAGCTGCATTGCCCAATGCCAGTTGGGTCTCCAGTGGGTAGTATGGATTCACATGAAAAAGTGAGCAAAATCAGGAGAACAATTTATATGAGGACAGTAATGCTGTTTTCACAAAAAGGCAATTTTGAAAGATTTGAGAACTATTATCAAAGCAATGACCAACAATGTCTTAAGAGGACCCCTGATGAAGTATGTTACCCACGTCCTAAAAGAGTGGTGATGGACACTAGGTGCAAAGACATGCATTTTTGGACATAGATACTATGTGAAATCATTTTTGCTTGATTGTACTTATTTGTTAAAAGGGTTTTTTTTTCTTTCACTTAATGAGGGGTGGTGGAAGGATTAAGGTTAAGGATTAGGTATTAGTAATAGTGATGTGTCCCCTCACTCAAAAAAAAGAGGTCCATTAAAATCTTAAAAATTCACAGAACCAAAAGCAATTCAGAAGAAAGTACAGATAAGCAAGATAGTTTCGAAAGTAGCTTGCAGAATTTATTATGTGCTATTTTTTAAAGCAAACTGTGTGAAATAGAAATTCATTGTTACACTGAGTCCTCTTTTTTCTACTATGCTATGTGTATAGAAACGCTCTTTTTTGATATTTAAGTTCAGAATAATTTTTTATTAATAATGACAGCTAAGTAGAGGCTGCATGGTTTAGTAAATGGAGCAGTGGACTTGGAGTCACCTCAGCCATTTGCTAACTGTATGATCCTAGGCAAGACACTTTACCTATCTATGTCTCAGTTTCCTCATCTTTAAAATGAAAGTTTGAATTAATGGCCTCTAAGATCCCTTTCAGCTCAAAAGTGCTTTCCTCACAACAACCTTATGAGATAGGTAATGCAAAAATTATTATCCTTATTTTATAGATGAAGAAACTGAGCCAGGAGAGGGGTGGGGTCAGGCGGAAGTTGCTCATCACACAGAAAATCAGTGAGGGTTTCTAACTCCCAGATCAGACCTTTTCCCTTCCAGAACATTGCCTTACCTCTTTCATGAAGATTAAGCTGCCATCTACTCCAGGAAGATGTCCTTGTCATACTCAACCCTCAGTGACCACTGATGTCTCTTCAACTCCAACACGGCATTTCATAAGGTCATAGATGAAATATAAACCATGAAATATAAACTCCTCATTTTACAGATGAGGAAATGGAGGCACAGAGAGGATAAGTTACTTGTCCAGGATCACATAGCTATCAAGTGTCTGAAGTGGGATTTGAACCTAGGTCTTCTTGATTATTGACTGGGCAGCTGAGTGCCTAACCTGAAGTCAAGAAGACTCACCTCCCTGAGTTCAAATCTGGCCTCAGACACTCACTAGCTGTGTAACCTCAGACAAATCACTTACCTTGTTTGCCTCAGTTTCCTCATCTGTCAAATGAGCTGGAGAAGGAAACAGCAAACCATTCCAGCATCTTTACCAAGAAAGCCCCAAATGGGGTCACAAAGAGTCAGACACGACCAAACTGAACTTCTTGATTCCAAGTCTCTTCCTCTGTCTGCTACTCCACACCGAATGCCTCAGTGCACTCAATTTAATATGTCTCGTGAACAAGCCTCCCCACCAAGATCAACAACAGACATTAATTAAGCCCCTACTTTGTTCAGGTCCCTGTACTCACTGCTGGGGATATGAAGACAGACACCACACAGACCTTGTTCTCAGGAAGCAGACAATCTAAGCGGGCAAATGCCACATTTACACAGTTAAATATAGCACAAAGTGTAATGTGGTTGGGGCAGAGGAAAGGTCCAGACAGGATTGTCTAGGAAGTAGAGAAGGAAAGGTGGAGGGAGGGCTCAGGTAAGGTTTCCTGGAGGAGAGATCACCTAGCTGAATATCTTACCTGCTTCCTTCAGAAACAGGTTAAGGAGGTTCCCACTAAACCTTCAGGGATGAAGGTGCAGAAGCACAGATTCACAAACCTAAGAGGAACCTTAGAAATAATCTAGTCCACATCTTTCCAGACATGTCAAATAAATCTACCGACATTTATTAAGCACCTTAACCACCCTTGCCCCACCTCCCACACATGTCCCACATTTATGTGGCTGCTAGTTCCTAGAGGCAGCAGCTCAGGCTGGGCAGTTAGCTCTGTTGAAACTAGCTGCCAACTCCCTAGATGCCAAAGGGATGCCCTCTCCACTGTCATTTCCGCCCCCTTCCATCTACACAAAAGAACTGTGCTGTACCTACCAGCTCTACAAAGAGGTCAGATCTCTGATGAAAGTCAGGTTGGGACAGCTGTTCCTCTCTTTGGCCACATGTGCGTTTGGCAGCCAGCCCTGGGATGGGAAGTCTGGGAGAACCAGTAACTGTGGGTTTGTTCTCCTTCTTCTCTGCCCTTCCTTTCTATGTGTCTGCACCTTCCTCCTTCTCTCTCTCTCCTTTTGTTTGTTTCTACCTCTTTCAGTCTATTTTTGTTTCTCCAGCTGCTTTCACTTTCTAAAGTAAAAGCAAACACAGGGGAAATGCTGCAACTTCTATGACCTTTGTCTTAACTCATTCCAACATGTGAATATTTAATCCATATGAGTATAAGTCAAGTTATCCTTGAAAAAAATAATCTAGAGTCACAAGGTCACAGATTTAGATTTATAAAGTACCTAAAAGGCCAACTAGTCCAGCTCCTCGGTTTTATAGATGAGGAAACTGGTTATACAAGTCAGAACAAACAAATGAATGAAAAAATATCTGTTCAGTTGTATCTGACTCTTTGTGACTCCATTTGGGGTTTTCTTGACAGAGATACTAGAGTGGTTTGCCAATTCCTTCTCCAGCTTATTTTACAGATGAGGCAACTGAAGCAAACAGGGTTAAGTGACTTGCCCAGGGTCACACAGTGTCCATGCTTGGACAGGAAGATGAGTCTTCCTGACTCTAGGCCCAGCACTCTATACACAATGCCATCTAGCTGACCGGAAAAGAGCTTAGGGACCATCTCTTATAAGGCTTCAGCACATAGTAAGCGTTCAGAGAGTAAAAAATATCAAACTGTCAGAGCTGGGAGAATGCTCAGAAGCCTAGATCTAGCTTCTCTCACTTCCCTTGCCCACTGCTAGAATTCCCTAACAGAATGTCATCTCTGGATTATTTCCTTTTTTAAGAAATATTTTATTTTTTCCAATTACATGTAAAAACAATTTTTAACATTCATTTTAAAAAATTTTAAGTTCCAAATTCTCTCTCTTCCCTCCCTTCCATCCTCCCTGAAATGGTAAGCAATCTGATAATAGGTTATGCATATTCAATCATGTAAAACATTTCTATGTTAGTCATTTCATACAAGAAGACTGAACAACAAAAAAAGAATGAATAAATGGAAGAAAGGAAGGAAGGAAGGAAGAGGAAAATTGTATGCTTCAGTCTGTATTCAGATAATATCAATTCTTTCTTTGGAGGCAGATAGCAAGTTTCATCATAAATCCTTTGGGATTGTCTTGGATCATTGTATGCCTGAGAGTCGCTGAGTCATTCACAGTTCTTTATCATACAATATTGCTCTTACTGTGTATAACGTTCTCCTGGTTCTGCTCACTTCACTTTGCATCAGTTCATATAAGTCTTTCCAGGTTTTTCTGAAACAATCCTGCTTATCATTTCTCATAGCACAATAATAAAATCCTATACCACAATTTGTTCAATCATTCCTCAATTGATGGGCATCCCCTCAATTTCCAATTCTTAGCCACCATAAAAAGAACTGCTATAAATATTTTTGTATATGTAGGTCCCTCCCCCCACCCCCTTTTAAAAATCTCTTTGGGATATAGACCTAGCAGTGCTATTGCTGGATCAAAAAGTATGCACAGTTTTATAGCACTTTGTGCATAGTTCCAAATTGCTCTCCAGAATGTTTGGATCAGTTTGCAACTCCACTAATAGTGCATTAGTATCCCAATTTTCCCGCATCCAACATTTATCATTTTCTTCTTTTGTCATATGGGTTAATCTGATAGGTGTGAGGTAGTACCTCTGAATTGTTTTAATTTACATTTCTCTATTCAATAGTGATGTAGAGCATTTTTTCATATGACTATAAATAGCTTTGATTTCTTTATCTGAAAGCTCCCTGTCCATATTCTTTGACCATTTATCAATTGGGGAATGACTTGTATTCTTATAAGTTTGACTCAGTTCTCTATATACCTGAGAAGTTAAGCCTTTATCAGAGATAACTTGCTGCAAAAAAAATTTTCCCCAAGTTTTCTACTTTTCTTCTAATTTTGGCTGAATTGGTTTTGTTTGTGCAAAAACTTTTTAATTTTATGTAATCAAAATTATTTATTTTACATTTCATAATGCTCTCTAAATCTTGTTTGGTCCTAAATTCTTCCCTTATCTGTAGATATGACAGGCAAATTATTCCATGTTTTCCTAATTTGCTTATGATATCACCCTTTATGTGTAAATCATATACCCATTTTGAACTTCTCTTGGTATACAGTGTGAGATATTGGTCTATATCTAGTTTCTGCCACATTGTTTTCCAGTTTTCCCAGCAGTTCTTGTCAAATAATGAGTTTTTGTCCTAAGCTTGGATCTTTGGGTTTATCAAACACTAGATTACTGTGGTCATTTACTACTGTGTATTATGTACCTAATCTATTCCACTGCTCTACTACTCTATTTCTTAGCTAGTACCAGATTGTTTCAATAATTGCTGCTTTATAATATAGTTTGAGTTGTGGTATGGTTAGACCACCTTACTTCACTTTTTTTATTGATTACCTTGATATTCTTGACTTTTTGTTCTTCCAGGTGAATTTATTATTTTTTCTAGCTCTACAAAATAGTTTCTTGGTAGTTTGATTGGTATGGCAGCGAATAAATAGATTGATTTAGGTAGAATTGTCATTTTTATTATATTGGTTTGGCCTATCCATGAGCAATTGATATTTCTCTAGTTGTTTAGATCTGACTTTATTTTTGTTGTTTTTGTGTGAAAAGTGTTTTGTAATTGTGTTCATATAGTTCCTGGGTTTGTCTTGGCAGGTAGACTCTCAAGTATTTTATATTGTCTACTGTCATTTTAAATGGAATTTCTCTATCTCTTGCTGCTGGGCTTTGTTAGTAGTATGTAGAAAGCCTGATGATTTATGTGGGTTTGTTTTTTATCCTGAAACTTTGCTGGTTATTAATTGTTTCAATCAGTTTTTAGTTTACTCTCTAGGATTCTCTAAATATACTACAATATCATTGGCAAAGAGCAATAGTTTTGTTTCTTACCTTCAAGGGTTCACTTATTGCCTGTTCAAATACCTTCAATTTCTTTTTCTTCTCTTATTGCTATAGCTAGCATTTCTAGTACAATATTAAATAGTGGTGATAATGGACTTCTTTGCTTCACCCCTGATCTTATTGGAAAAGCTTCTAGCTTATGCCAATTCCAGATAATGCTTGCTGATGGTTTTATAGAGATATTAGCTATCATTTTGTGGAAAACTCCATTTATTCATATGCTTTCTGGTGTTTTTAAAAGGAATGAGTTATGTATTTTGTCAAAAGCTTTTTCTGCCTTTATTGAGATAATCTTAAGATTTTTGTTGGTTTTGTTATTGATATGGTCAATTATACTGATAGTTTTCCTAATATCCAACCAGCCCTGCATTCCTGGCATAAATCCCATCTGGTCATAGTGTATGACCCTTGCAATGTATTGCTGTAATCTCCTTACTAGTGTTTTATTTAAAAATTTTGTATCAATATTCATTAAGGTAATTGGTCTATAGTTTTATTTCTCTGTTTTTGCTCTTCCCGGTTTATGTATCAGCATGTATCTGTGTTGTAAAAGGGATTGATAGAACTTCTCTGCCCATTTTCCCAAATGTAGAGGGCCAGCTCTGATTAGTCCAGAAAAGGGTTAAAGAATTCAGGTTGGAATTTAACTCCTGCCTGTTCTTACCTTCAAGGGCTCACTTAATCAGGATGTTGGCTCACCACTCTCCTATTCATTAAAGGGCTCCTGGAACTGCCCGACTGTGACACAATAAAAGTCTGGCATGAGGGATAAGGTGGCAAACTAGGAAGGACTAGTCACCTACTCTGAGATAACCTGAGACAGCCCTGAGAATGATTGTCGAGGCCTGTTAATTGACTGTTAATCTCTGTCTTGTAACCATTTGTTTAAAATGATGTAATCCTTTTTTCTTGACACTTTTATTGTATGATCTTTTGATGTATGTCCTGAAAGCATTTTTTTACCGAGCTCTGAACCTTGAAAGTTATCAGTAACAGTTACAGAATATGCATAGTTTTTCCACACAAGCGACCCTTTGTAACTCCAAACTTTTTCCTATATATGCTGTGACCCTCAGACGAATCAACGGTTCAGTCTTGGCCGACCTGCCTGGCCCACGTTTCTTCATTTCATGCTCTCCCATCAGGTGTGACTCTCAGTTGCTGGCAACACCCAAATAGTTTATATAGTATTGAAATTATTTGTTCTTTAAATGTTTAGTAGAATTTACTTGTGAATCCATCTGGTCCTGGTGATTTTTTTTCTTAGGGAGCTCATTGATTGTTCAATTTTTTTTTTCTAAGTTAAGGTTATTTAAGTATTCTATTTCTTCTTCTGCTATCTTCGCAATTTATGTTTTTAAAAATATTCATATATTTCTTTTAGGTTGTCAGATTAATTGGCATATAATTGGGCAAAGTAGCTCCTAATAATTGCTTCATTGGTGGGTGAATTTACCCTTTTCATTTTTAACACTGGTGATTTGGTTTTCTTTCTTTTTTTAAATCAATCGATAGTTTGTTTATTTTGTTGGTTTTTCTTTTAATAAAACCAACTCTTACTTTTATTTATTAGTTCAATGGTTTTCTTACTTTCTTTTTTTTGTTTTGTTTTGTTTTGTTTTTGGCTAGGCAATGGGGTTAAGTGACTTGCCCAGGGTCACACAGCTAGTCAGTGTTATGTGTCTGAGGCCGGATTTGAACTTAGGTCCTCCTGACTCCAAGGCCAGAGCTCTATCTGCTGTGTCACCTAGCTGCCCCGATTTCCTTACTTTCAACTTTATTAATCTCTCCTTTCATTTTCAGGATTTCCAAATTGGTATTTAATTGGGGATTTTTAATTTGTTCTTTTTTTTTTTGGTGAGGTAATTGGGGTTAAGTGACTTGCCTAGGGTCACACAACTAGAAAGTTTCAAGTGTCTGAGGTCAGATTTGAACTCAAGTCCTCCTGACTCCAAGGCCAGAGCTCTATCTGCTGTGTCACCTAGCTGCCCCGAATTTGTTCTTTTTATAGATTTTTTTGGTTGCATGGACAATTCAGATCTACTTTTTCTTTTCTTTTCTTTTCTTTTTTTTAGGCAATTGGGGTTAAGTGACTTGCCCAGAGTCACACAGTTAGTAAGTATCAAGTGTTTGGTCTGAGGCCAAATTTGAACTCAAGTCCTCCTGACTTCAGGGCCAGTGTTCTAATTGCTGCATCCCCTTCTCTTTCTTTATTTTATTGATGTAAGCTAAAAGTTTAGAGTTATATATTTACCCCTAAGTAATGCTTTGGCTACATCCCATAAATTTTGGTATGTTGTCATGTCATTTTTGGTGAAATTATTGGTTGTTCCTATCATTTGTTCTTTGGACGACTCGTTCATTCTGTTGTTTTTGTTGATTCATTTCAGTCATGTCTGACTCTCCATGACCCTATTTGGGATTTTCTTGGCCAAGATACTGGAATGGTTTGCCGTTTCCTCCTCCTACTCATTTTGCAGAAGAAGAAACTGAGGCAAACAAGGTTAAGTGATTTGCCCAGGGTCACAGAACTAGCAAGTGTCTGAGGTCAGATTTTAACGCAGATCCTCCTGACTTCAAGGAAGGTCTCCTGACTCTGGGGCAACTAGGTAACTCAGTAGCTAGAGCATTGACCCTGGAGTCAGAAGGAACTGAGTTCAAATTTGGCCTCAGACACTTACCAATTGTATGACCATCTCATTATCTTAGCCAAGAGAACCCTAAATGGGGTCACGGAGAGTTGAACACAACTGAAATGACCCAACAGCAAACAACAAATATCTGACTCCAGGCCCAGAGCTCTGTCTACTGCACCATCAAACAATTTTTAATCTATGTTTCTATGACCCTTTATTGAATATAATTTTATTGCATCATGATCTGGAAAAGACGCATTTAATATTTCTGCCTTTCTGCATTTGGTTGTGGGGTTTTTTTAGTGCCCTTACATGGTCAATTTTTGTGTAGGTTCCATGTATCACTGAGAAAAAGGTGTACTCCTTTTGATTCCCATTAAATTTTCTTCAGAGGCTAATCATATCTAACTTTTCTAAAATTTTATTTATCTCCTTAACTTCTTTCTTGTTTATTTTTTGGTTAAATGTATCACATTTTAGATTTACCTAAGAGGGGAATATTGAGATCTCCCACTAGTATATTTTTACTATCTATTTCCTCCTGTAACTCATTCAAGTTTTCCTTTAAGAATTTGGATGCTATACCATTTGGTGTCTACATGTTTGGCATTGATATTACTTCATTGTCTATGGTACCTTTTAGCAAAATGTAGTTTCCCTTGTTACATCTTTTAATTAGATCTTTTTTTTAACTTTTACTTCATCTGAGGTCATAATTGATACCCCTGCTTTTTTTTTTATACTTCAGCTAAAGCATAATAGATTCTGCTTTAGCCCCTTACTTTTTCTCTGTGTGTCTCTCTGCTTCAAGCATGTTTCTTGTAAACAACATATTGTAGGATTCTGGTTTTTAATCACTCTGCTGTTCGCTTCTGTTTTAAGGGTGAGTTTATCCCATTCACAGTCACAATTACGATTACTAACTGTGTATTTCCTTCCATCCTACTTTTCCCCCTTTTTGTCCTTCTCTCTCTCTCTCTCTCTCTCTCTCTCTCTCTCTCTCTCTCTCTCTCT
>NW_020947062.1:11382897-11384221 GCF_900497805.2 Vombatus ursinus | reverse complement strand
TCTCTCTCTCTCTCTCTCTCTCTCTCTCTCTCTCTCTCTCTCTCTCTTTCTACTTTTACCCTGTCCCTCCTCAAAAGTGTTTTGCTTCTGACCACCACCTCTCCCCATCCATCTTCCTTTGTATCAGTCTTCTCCTTTATCCCCCTCCCTATTTCCCTGTATGGTAAGATAGATTTCTATACCAAGGTGAGTGTGTATGCTATTCCCTCTTTGAACCAATTTTGATGAGAGTAAGGCTCAAGCATTCTGTGCACCCCCATCTTTCCCTCTACTGTAAAAGCCTTTTCTCTGAGATAATTTACCCCATTCTACTTCTCCCTTTCCCCTTCTCTAAGTGCATCTTTTTCACCTCTTAATTTTGTTTTATTGTATATCATTCCATCACAGTTCACTCACATCTGCACCTTCTGTCTATGTATACTCCTTCTGATTGCCCTAATAATTAGAAAGTTCCAAGGAGTATCACCATCTTCCCATGTAGGTTAAAAATTTAACCTTATTGAATACCTCATGATTTTTCTTTCCTGTTTACCTTTCTATGTTTCTCTCAAGTCTTGTATTTTAAAGTCAAATTTTCTATTCAGCTTTTCATCAGAAATGCTTGAAAATCTCCTATTTCATTGAATATTCATTTCCCCCCTGAAGGATTATATTCAATTTTGCATGGGTGATTCTTGGTTGTAATCCTAACTCTTTTGCCTTCTGGAATGTCATATTCCAAGTCTTCTGATACCTTAATATAGAAACTGCTAAATCTTGTGTTATCTTGACTGTGGCTCCATGATATTTGAATTATTTCTTTCTGGCTGATTGCAATATTTTCTCCTTGACTTGAGAATTCTGGAATTTGGCTATAGTATTCCTGGCAGTTTTCATTTTGAGTTCTCTTCCAGGAGGTGATTGGTGGATTCTTTTGATTTCTATTTTATCTTCTGGTTCTAGGATATCAGGGAAGTTTTCCTTGATAATTTCTTGAAAGATGATTTCTAGGCTCTTTTTTTTTCTATCATGGTCTTTAGGTAGCATAAAAATTCCTAAATTAGCTTTTCTTGATCTATTTTTCAGGTCAGTTGTTTTTTTCAGTGAGATATCTCACATTTTCTTCTATTTTTTCATTCTCTTGATTTTGCTTCTTGTTTCTTGAGGTCTCTTGGTATTATCTTCCGCTTGTTCAATTCTAATTTTTAAAGAACTATTTTCTTCAGTGAGCTTTTGTACCTCCTTTTCCATTTGGCCAGTTCTATTTTTTTAAGTTCTTTTTTCTGTGGATATTTGTGCCTCCTTTTCCATTTGACCAATACTCCTTTTTAAGGAGCTCTTCTCT
>NW_020947062.1:11366594-11382887 GCF_900497805.2 Vombatus ursinus | reverse complement strand
CCTCCTTTTCCATTTGACCAATACTCCTTTTTAAGGAGCTCTTCTCTTCAGTGTATTTTTGTGCCTCTTTTCCATTTGGCCTAATTTGTTTCTTAAGGTGTTATTTTCTTCAGCATTTTTTGTACCTCCTTTACCAAGCTGTTGACTCTTTTTTCATGATTTTTTTTTGGCATCACTCTCGTAGCTCTTCCCGATTTTTCCTCTATCTCTCATTTGATTTTTTAAATCCTTTTTGAGCTCTTCTAGAATTTCTTTTTTTTTTTGACTTAGGACCAATTCATATTTTTCTTTGATGCATTGCATGTAGCTGTTTTGACTTTGTTATCTTCTTCTGAGCTTATGTTTTGCTCTTCCCAGTCACCACAGTAACTTTCTATGGTAAGGTTCTTTTTTATTGTTTGCTCATTTTTCTAGACTATTTCTCTACTTTTAATTTTATTCTCAAATTGGGCTCAGCTTCCAGGGTTGAGGGGGCAATATCCTAAGCTTCAGGTTTTTTGTGTTGCTGTTTTCAGAGCTACCTCTGGGAGTCTGTAAGTTTTTGGTTCTTCCAGGGTGATATGATCTAAGGAAAGCTGTGGTCACTGCTCTTCTGGCCTGTGCTCTGGTCTGTGAGTGACCACAAGCACTCTTTTCCGCCCTGCAATTGTGATCGGGGTCTCTGCTCTTTCTAGTCCTCCTCTAACTCCTGGGACTGTGACCCAGAATCAAGTATGAGCGATGCAACAGTCTTTCCCCCAGCACCAGCAAAAGGTCTCTTGTAATCTCCTTCTGACTAGTTGTCCAACCCCTGTACTGTCTGTGGGATGAGAGCTCTGGAGACTGCAGCCACTGCCAGTTCAGTTGCCCCCAAAGCCTGCTGTTGGCTTGCCAACTTGTGTGGTCTATGCTGGCACTGTCTGTGTTGTACTGGGCTCCACTCTCACCCCAGTGAGACAGACCTTTCCTGCTGACTGCAGGAAAGTTGTCTTGGGTTGGAAAATTATTTTACCTCAACCTTTTGTTGGTTCTGCCATTCCAGAATTCAACTTGAGGTGTTATTTTAAAATTGTTTGGAGGGTAATTTGGGAGAACTCAGGCAAGTCCCTGCCTTTATTCCACCAATTTGTCTCCTTTCTCTAGATTATTTTTAACAACTTTATTAGAATCTTAGTTCATAGAATTCTTAAGTTTCAGGGTCAAGGCCAAAGTTACATGAGTAGGAATGCCTTCTACAAATATCCTGAACAATTGATGGGGAGCTCACTACCTCTTAAAACATCTCATTCCTCTTTGGAATAGTCTTAATTGTTATAAAGTTGCTTCCCCACTCCCTGTCCCTCCAAATATCAAATTGAAATCTGCCACCCTGTAACTTTCAACCATTGCTCCTAATTTTTCTGTCTGTGGCCAATTGCCAAAAAGAACAAGTTCATTCCTCTTTTCCAAGAGCACATAATAGAAGATGCTGTTTCTCTTTCCTTAAATGTTGATTTTGACTGGGTCATAGTGTTCCAAATCT
Organism: Vombatus ursinus; assembly: GCF_900497805.2. Taxonomy (NCBI): domain Eukaryota; kingdom Metazoa; phylum Chordata; class Mammalia; order Diprotodontia; family Vombatidae; genus Vombatus; species Vombatus ursinus. The sequence continues at coordinate 11,381,386 of NW_020947062.1, read as the reverse complement.
CTTTCAAATGTATATAACAAACACCTTCAAATGTATATAACAACTGAAGCACCCCCCTCACATTCACCCAACTCCCAGCAAAGTTTTCCTGAAATTTAAGGCTCTCTGTTGGTAAAGCACCCCCTTAAAACCATGAGCGCTCCAACCAATGTGTGTTCTTTTACCAAATTTTTAGCCCATTGATCAATCAGCAAGCATTTGTTTAGTATTTACTATGTGTTGGGCATTGTGCAAATATAATAGACTCACTCCTGATTGGACTCTAGCTTGAGTGGATGGGAACAATGTTTAAGAAGACTGATGAGGTTTGAGAATATACTGTCACCTCACTCTTTTGTATAGGTGTTATACATTGTATGTATTGCCAGTCTTTCTCAGTGTATTGATTGGTTTTCTTGTTTTGTTTTGTTTTTTCTATTCTTCCTCTTATTCTTTTTCTCTTTAAAAATATTCTTTGTTAAAAAATAAATAAATAAAAAAATAAAAATAAAAATAAATATTCTTTGTTATGTGGGATAGCTTTCTGGGAAAGGAAGAAGGAGGGATACTGGGAGAAGTTCCAAAGATACAAAAACAAAATCAATAAAATTTATGTAAAAAAAAAGAAGAAGAAAGTGAACATTGCAGAATTACAAAGCACAAGCATTCCTAAGGAGAGATATGAGAAAACACCTCATCCCATTCCTTTGCAGAAGTGGGAGGTCTATAAGTATAGAATATTGCATATATATTCAAACTTGTTTGATGTCTTGATAAGCTTTGCTGAATTTTATTCTCTTTTCTTTTTTACTCTTTAAAAATATTTTTTGTTACATGGGATGACTCTCTGGAAGAGGGCAAAGGGGAAGGATATTGAGAGAAAGTTAGGTAATACAAAAACAAAAGGTATTGATAAGACTTTTTTTTTTTGGTCAGGCAATTGGGGTTAAGTGACTTACCCAGAGTCACACAGCTAGTGAGTGTTATGCGTCTGAGGCCAGATTTGAATTCAGGTCCTCCTGACTCCAGGGCTGGTGCTCTATCAACTGCACCACCTAGCTGCCCCCCAAGACTTCATATAAAAAGAAAGAAAAGGAGAGAGTGGGAAGAAAGAAAGTAGAGACAGTGTAGAAGGAAGTAGATGTGGGAGTAATCTTGCCAGATCACGTAGTTCAAAATAAGAGTCATTTTATCAACCAGTATAGCTGATAAAAGAACAAGAAAAACCTCCCCCCTCCCCACTACCTGCATAGGGTTCGTTCTTCCATAGCCACGCCACCAGCAGAGGAGGATACATAAGCAGGGAATACATTTGACCTGGGAAGACACACAGAAGGCACGCATGTAAGGAACTCATGTGGCCAGGGTATATTGTGAAAGGCATAAAGTTAGGGGTCATGTGTGGCCGGGGTACGCATGTATTCCAGGTGACTCATATTTCTGACCCTGCAGAAGTGCTTATATCCCACTCTCTGTTTTCTGCTGTATTGCTGTATTATCTCTGTGAGGCATGGTTGTCAAGATGTCCTCTCTGTTACCATCTTCTAGACTTCAACTCTTCAGGGTCCTCTGCTGACCGCCATTGTTTGCTCAATCAAAAAATCAATCAACAAGCATTTATTAGGTGCTACTATGTGTCAACAATGCTAGATGCTAGGGATAGAAAGCAAAAAAGTGAAACAATTCTGCTCCCAAAGCACTTAAAATCTGGCTAGAGGAGACATCATGTACACATATAGGGGTAGCAGTGATGAAGGATGACAACGAACCCACATGTGCCCTAGATGAGCTTGGGTGGCATACTATACCAGTTGACAATTACACCAAATCCTTACCCCTGAGCCTGCTACTTGACTCTTTAATTTATTAATTGTCACCATAAATGTTAAGGTAATTAAAAAGTATATTTTTATATTTCCTCATAAATTAATAGAAATGTACAATCTCTCTCATCAATCAATCAATTCTGAGCCTCTAATCCTATTTGTAAAATAAACTGGAAAAACTTTTTCCCCATAAACTTCTTTCCTCTCTCTTTCTCAAATCCTCTATTCTCATAGGCTTAAATAAATATCAATTCATTAGCTATGCAATTAATTAACAAATAAATACACATTTCAAAATTTTAGCAATATATTGTAATAAGAAAGATCGTAGTCAGATTCTCTTCTAACCATAAACGGCAACTGTTGACTTTTCAACTCCAGAAACAATTCTATCATTCAGCTCTGTCAGGATGGCACAAACCATTAGAAACTAGTGATTCTAAGAAACAGGAATGGAAGGGACAGTGAATTCTAGGTATGGTGAACAGCTCATGAAAAGATCATCTGAGAAGGAGAGCAGAGCTCATCATCCATGGGAAATAGAGATACATCTGAGTATCAGAATATATGGGGGCAGGTGTTCAGGGAAGGCAGATATCCTGGGCAGATTGGTGTAGTTATAGATGACTTACTGGATGGGGCGCACTGAAAGTTGGAATGGGAGCTAGACCTTGAAGGATAGACAATATTAGGAAAGGGCAGAGGAGGGAAGAGTGCCCATTAGGCCGAGGGAATGAATGACTTAGATTAAGCTCTGACTTGGAATGAATGAACCTCACCCAGAAATGGAAAAGAAGGGAATATTGGGCCTTCTGTTACCCAGACTTCTCATAAAAGGCAGACCCCTCCTGAATGCCAGGATCCCTGCCAGAGTGAACAAAGCAGGAAAATCAGGGGAAAACCAAAGAGACTGTTCTGAAAGTACCAATTGTGAATTCCTCCTTATCCATCCCTTTGACTCTTCAGTCTCCTCCATCCTTTTGTTTCTACTAGCCCCTGAACCTTTTCTATTTCTTATCTATTGAAATGTCTACCATTCATTAAGACCCAAGTAAGCTCCCACTTCTTTCAGGTGTCTTCTGTGATGCACAGTTATCCCTTCTACATTGTGAGGACTAGGGGTGTAGGGCCCCCCCCCCACTATCTGGAAAATCTGCGTAAAAAGTTTTGGCCCTCCCTTTGTACCAGAGAAGTCTGAATTATTATTGTATTAAAAGATAAAATATGTTGATATTATACAAAGCAATACATATATTTTATGCATTTCTGAGTTTCTAAACTTTTTCTGTGTCATCTACTGGCTTTCACATGATGTCTCCAGCTTCAGCAAAACTCTCAAAAAATTCCCACTTAATTTCTTATGCTGACCCCGTGATATACCACAATGGCAATGGGGAAGGGATAACTGAACTAAGAAATCAGCCCTTCTTTCCCAAACCTCCCCTGTACTATTTGGATGGCCCAATGTGTCAACTACCTCACAGAGTGGCTGAGGACTTTACACCAGCCACCTGGACCCCTGCCCCAATCCTGCCAGGACGAGGACCTACTTGCCCCTGAACTCCCTCTGACCCAAAAGTCATTGTCTACCCCCTTCTTAATACAAGGCAGCAGCCAACACCTGTTGGCTTTTCTGGAGCCCAGAGAAGCACTTGAGGCCATAGATGATCACATTTAGATGAAGGAGGGAGCTTAGAAAGCATATAGTCTAACCCCCTCAGTTTATATATTGATGCCTAGAAAGGTGAAGTACTTATCCTAGGTCACACAATAAATCAATGGCACAGCCAGGATCAGAAACTGTGTCATCTGACACCAAATCTAGTGATCTTTTCCCAGCACAAATTTTCCATCTCCCTCAAGTTTATCTTGGTTAACAGTGGAGATGCTTTAGGGTCAAAACGATTTTAAAAATAAATAGTTCTTCAATATTTCTCTCAGCATCAGTTTCCTCATTTGTGAAATGAGGATAATAATAGTGCCTGCCTCGTAGGGTTATTGTAAAGATCAAACGAATAATATGTAAAGTACCTTGCAAACTTTAAAGTGCTATATAAATGCTAGCTATTGTTATTAAGTAGGGGCAATTAGATGGTGGTGGATACAGTACCCAGCCTGGAGTCAGGAAAACTCATCTTCCTGAGTGAAAATCCAGCCCCTGACATTTACTAGCTGTGTGACCCTGGGCAAGTCACTTAACCCTGTTTGCTTCAGTTCACCATCTGTAAAATAAGCTGGAAAAGGAAATGGCAAACCACTCCAGCGTCTTTGTCAAGAAAACTCCAAATGGGGTCACGAAGAATTGGACACAACTGAAATGACTGAACAACACAACAACATTATTACTAAGTACCTACTGGGTATGTCAGGAGTTGTGTTAAGCACTTGTGATACAAAACCAAAAGTGAAACAGTCCTTGTCCTCAAAAAGCTTATATTCTACCAAAGGAGACATCATGTACATAAATATATACAAGACATACTAAGCAGACACCAGGTAACCTTGCCCTCCATATGTTAGATAGTCATGGGTATGGGAATCTCATAATGCTAAGGGGTTGACCTCACTCCTTTGTTTGCATTCACTGTATTGAGATGTATTATCGTTTATATGTGCTCAGTTATGAATATTTGCTGATTTTATTATCTAGTTTATCCAGTTTAAACTAATCCTAGGAGATGGAGAAAAGATGGAGGAGTAGCATAAAGTAATACAGTGAGCTCCCTCCTCCTCCTCAACAACTCTTCCAAACAAATCTGGAACGGGGCTGTCAAACTCAAATAGAAATGGGGCCCACTAATCAGTACCTGCAGGCTACATATTGGCTTGGTTTTAAAACATGATATTATGTTTTGTTGTATTTTTTATTTGTTAAATATTTCTCAGTTATACTTCAATCTGATTCAAGGGTATTATGGACCACACATGCCCTCAGCCTGCATGTTTGACACTTCTGATCTAGAAAACACACCAGATTGAGTCCTTATTGAGAAATCCAAAGAGGAAAAAATTACAGTGTGTCATTTTTCCAGCCCAAGTCAGTATAGGGAGTCAAAAAGAGAGGCTGCAAACACTGGAGACAGGTTCTGGCCAGGAGCTTGCCACAGGGAACATTTCAGCACAGCGAGAAGCTGTGCACCTGAGCAAGAGGAGGACAACATCCAGCATAGAGGGGCCTACTGTGTAGGGTGCAGGAATAGGTGCCGACTGGAAGCTCTATTGCTCCTTACCCAGTTCCAAGTAGATTCTGGTCACAGATCCAAGGCAGACTGACAAGGAGAACTATGCCTAGGAATGGTGTTCTATTTATCAAGAAAGGAGCAAGTTCAGAAGCAAACTATAGCAGCTTGTGTGGTTTGGATCCCAGGAGGGGAGTCTGCATATTGAGCATGCAATCTATCAGAAAAGAGGAAAGGGGATGGAATCTAGGGCATATTGCAGAGATTGGCCACCTTATGATAAGAACCACCTTACTATCAGAGGGAGAAAGAAGGAAAGAGTGAGGGATGATGCCAAGGAGTCTTGAGATGAAGAGAGGAAGGTGGAACTCATGGAAATGCCCTAAATTTTCTCAGGAAAATAAAAGATGAAGTTCTCAGCTGAGAGGGTGGGGGAAGGAGAGATGCAGGGGAGAAGAGATTTGAAATAACTCCTAAGGGGATTATGATAGACAATCAACAACAAAGGAGTTAAAGGGGTATAGACTTGATGCAGGGAAGGCTCAATTGAAGTTGGATACCATGAATTTGTAACTTAATCAGTCAGAATTGATACCTAAAATCTTTCAGATCCATTGAGTAGCACTTTGAGTAGGAGTGGAAAAGGCAGATGGTAATCCAAGTCTGAAGTTTGTCAAGAATTGAGAATTGGTAGGGCAAGTGGGTGAGAGATTTGAAAGTAGAGCACAATGTAAAGTTGAATTTGCTAGCGGTAGTGTCAAGATTGGAAAAGGAAGAAAGTGAAATCAGGGTAGGGGTAACTGCCTAAGAAAATACTGTGATTTGACCCAGTAATAGCACTTCTAGGGCTATATTCCAAAGAGATCATACAAACGGGAAAAGGACCTACATGTACAAAAATATTCATAGCAGCTCTTTTTGTGGTGGCAAAGAATTGTAAATTGAGAGGATGCCCATCAACTGGGGAATGGCTGAACAACTTGTGGTATATGAATGTAATGGAATACTATTGTGCTATAAGAAATGATGAACAGGCTGACTTCAGAAAAACCTGGAAATACTTGATGGAAAGTCTGATGCTGAGTGAAGTGAGCAGAACCAAGAGAACATTGTACACAGTAACAGCCACGTTGTGTGATGACTAATATTGATAAATTTAACCCTTCCCATCAATACAAGGATCTAAGACATCTCCAGAGACCTCGTGATGGAAAATGCTATCCACATCCAAAGAAAGAACTATGGAAGTTGAATTGCTATTTTTTTGTCTTCTGTTGAGTTTTGTTTGCACTTTCTGATGGTTCCTCCTATTGGTTTTAATTTTTACTTACAACATCACTAATGTGAAAATATGTTTAATAGGAATGTATATATATAGCCTATATCAGATTGTGAGCTGCCTTGGGGAGGGTGGTGGGGAGGAAGGGGGAGAAAAATTTTAAACTGAAAAGTATATGGAAGTGATTATTTATAAATCAAAATAAATTAATATAAAAATTTTTAAAAAAAGAAAATACTGTAAGGTGAAAGGACTGCGGGTCAGGAGGAGGGTGAAGAATTGGCATACGAAGCATAATGGGAGATGGAATAATAGGATATTATACTCAAATAGATTTCTTTATTAGGAAAAACACTAATGGATAATGGTGAAACCCAGGGTATGATCATTCCTATGTGTAGCTAAGGAGGGAAAGAATAGGTCATAGGATTTTAAAAGACTGTGGAATTGTTAGGTTAGGGAGTTTGAAGGAGCTGGACATATGGATGTTGAAGGCCTCTAGTATAAGGGAAAAAGTAGGGAAAGAGAGGAAGACTGTGAGACTTGAGAAAAGAGGGAGAATGACTTGGGGTTCAGTACACAACAATCATGATGATCTAGATTGGGTGAAAATTTTTAATTAAGTGAACTTCAAAAGAGAAAAGGTTGCTGAGTGATGGAAGTAAAGAGAGAGTTTTGAGGTGGCAGCAAGTGGCAAGAAATATTCCAACCTTCTCTCTAGGACCAGTGTATTGGGAATGTGAGTGAAGATATAGCCAGTGCTTTTGAGAATGGCCAGGGATGCTGTGTTGTTGGCAGGAAGAGGGAGGAAGATGAGACTTGTCTCAGTAAGATATGGTAGAAAAGAATGTGAAAGAGGACCAGAATGAAGAGAGTTTATGAACTAAGAAATCTAAAGGGCATAATGGAAGGTAGGGGTGGGGGGTAAAGTGGGATGTGGGTGGGGTAGGGTCCAGGAGGATGGGGATGAGGGAATAATAGAATAGCAATTCTTTTCACTATGTTCTCCAACTTTGGAAGCCGTGCTCCAAAATATATGACTCCTTTAGCCCCTTGAGACTATCACCTCCCTGACAAGAAATGAGTGACATGCTTCATCATAGGACCTCTGGAGACATTATTGGCCATTGCACTGATAAGAGTTTGCGGGATAGCTAGATGGCGCAGTAGATAGAGCTCAGGCCTTGGAGTCAGGAGGACCTGAGTTCAAATCCAGCCTCAGACACTTGACACTTACTAGCTGTGTGACCCTGGGCAAGTGACTTAACCTCGATTGCCTCACCAAAAAGCAAAAACAAACAAACAAACAAAAAACAAAGAGTTTGAAAATTATATTCTACAGTGGACCACAACTTTACCATCATACAACTATCTGAAAGATACAAAGAATACCATGTTCACATGGACTATTTGTACCCAACATGTGGTGGAACATTCCAAGCTCGTATTGGTCTGATCAGCCACAGTCAGACACACTGTAACTTGACTCTAACATAGTGATGTCATTTTGGTCCTCCTCACCAACCAACCAATCAATTGACAAAGAATACCTGCTCTTAGTGTTTGTTTGTTGACTATTAAAAGTGTTTTGGTGGAGCAAAATGCATCCTTAAAAACTTTACTCTAACAATTCATTCTTAGTCCTAACAAGATGTCTCCCATGCATATCTTAACCTAATAAAAGGTTCCTTGAAAGAGGTAACAACAGAGATGACTTTGCTTGGCAATCCTCTAGTTAGTAATATCAAACCGGTTATAAAACATGGAGGTATATGCTCTCCAAGAGTTTTTGCCACTGCCATGGAGGTCTGAGGGAAAGTCTAAGCAAAAGGAGGATTTCCTATAAATGCTAATATACTGCAGATGCTCCTATTTGTAGATGACGTGGTGCTAATCGCATGAAGCTCCAGACCACTGCAGGGCCTCTTAAATGAAATCTATCATCACTCAAAAGAATTCAGACTAACTATCCACAACAGAAAAACCAAGTAGGTGAAGAATGTTATGTGTATTAGATAGTCCATAGATCTGGTCTATCAGTACAAATACCCTGGGCAGATGTGATGTATGCACAGTGATCTGATCCTTGAATTGAATATGACAGAGAGGAGTGGATTATATTTGGGAAACTATGTAGTACTTTCAATGACCTCAAGTTTCTCCTTGAAGCAAAAATCAATTTTTCTGATGTCAATTTTCTTCTGGTTATATTATATGTTTATGGAATGCCAAAATCTTTGAGGAAACAAAATTGAAAGAGCAATGGAAAGAGGCCTGGTGGGCTAAAATAGGTTGCAGTATATTACCAGTAATCAATTATGTACAAAGCAGAAAAGAAGAGGTCTTTAAAGCAATGTGTGATTAAAAAAGGAAGTAGGTCAGTCAACAAGAGTAAGTAGGTAAGGTTGGCAAGGGGTGAGGAGCATGCGCAATGCAGACAATGCATTGCTGTTTATGTAATGTCAAAAGAAACCCACCAGAAAGTTGCATGGGCCCTGTGGAGGATTCATTGAGGATATGGGCAAGACTTTTTAGGATGAAAAGATGTGAATGGGTTTCAAGCAGCCCATTGGAAGGAACACATCGGAGAGATCACAGATTGTTAAAAGTACTAAAGAAATCCTCTCTTCATCTATTTATTGAATTAAATAAATTCAGTTTTCAAATTAATTATTAGGTGCCTATGGCATATGATTTTCTTAGGATAAAGGATAAATGGAGTAAGAGTAGTATGAGGCAATGTTATAAAAAGTCATGTGGCAGACTATGGGGGGCAAAGGAGTTCAAAGTTTACTTAGTTGGGGAGCCACTAAAGATTTTTTAGAGGGAAATGAGTCTTTCAGCATCTGTCTCCCACTCCCAGTAAGTGTGGTTGTTTCCAAAGATTCTATCGTAGACCTTCATTTCATTCCTCTCTCTATTTCCTCCCTTGGTGAGTTCATTCACTTTGTTGTTGTTGAGTCATTTCAGTTGTGTACAACTCTTTGTGACCCTATCTGGGGTTTTCTTGGCAAAGATACTAAAGTAGTTTACCATTTCCTCCTCCAGCTCATTTTACAGAGGAAACTGAGGCAAACAGGACTAAGTGACTTGCTACGGGTCGCACAGCTAGTAAGTGTCTGAGGCCAGATTTAAACTCAGGAAGGTGAGACTTCCTGACTCCAGGCCAGTGCTCTATCCACTGCACCACTTGGAGGTAAATCTCTACATTCAGGCACAGTGTCTCCTGACATATGATCCCACATCTCCAGCTCTGTCACACATCTTCATCCATGTGTCCCACTGCCACCTCAAACCCAACATGTCCAAAACTCTTTATCTTCCTCTCTACACCCATCCTTCCCCTAAACATCTTTATTTCTGTTGAGGGCACCACATCCTCTCAATCACTTGGGTTTGAAATCTCAGAGTCATTTTTGACTCTTCCTTCTCCCTCACATAATCAATCAATTGTCATTTCCTATCAATGCCATTCAACAACTCTTTTTCTCTACAGTGTATAGATCAAGGTGGCTAGGTGGCACAGTGGATAGAACACCGATCCTGGAGTCAAGAGGACCTGAGTTCAAATCCAGACTCAGACACTTACCACTTCCTAGCTGTGTGACCCTGGGCAAGTCACTTAACCCTAATTGCCTCACCGAAAAAAAAAAAAAAACTTACAATGTTTAGATCTAGATATGTTTATAGAGGACTCTCATAGTTATGTAAAAATCAGTTGTTCCATGATCCATTCCTGCTAGCCCTTAAATGACAACCCCGTTCAACACGGCTGTCCTCAAGCCCCAATGTCCTACCCTGGTGTGGAGAGGAGGTGCTGTGGGCCCCTCTAATCAAAGATGCATGGCAACAGGCAAGCCTTGCCCTAATGCTAAACAAGCTGGCTCTTTTCTGATGCTGGGAGGATTTTATGGCCCAAAGGAGAGATAAACAAAAAAGTAGTAATAATAAAAGTACTAATAATCCCTAGAAGCAGAATGATCCAGGGGAAAGAATCATAGATTTGGAATCAAAGGATTAGGCTTTAAACATTGCAGTCAAACCCTGGCTCTGCCTGTGTGACCTTGGACAAATAATGTATTATCTCTGGGCCTCAGTTTCTTTATCTATAAAATGAAGGGGTTGGCCTAGAAGATGATTTCTAAATCTTTTAAACCTTCTAAACCTTTTGCTCTATGACACTATCGACACTAAGGGCCTTGTTGTCATCTGACCTTCTGCTATCCTAACGAGATGGCCTTGCACAAAGCAGAAGGCCAGTTTTAGATTAATCTAATTCCTGGGAAATGAAACACCTAAAGCAAGAAAGACAAGATTACCTTATCTTGGTGGAGAGGAGAGAGATTGGGAGAGATTCCAGGATGATTGATATGTGCTTGCCACACAAACAGAAATGATTTCTAGGCTAATAATTTAACTACTATTCCACAGTACAGATCAACATCTACCACATTCTTTATTCCCACTGCCACCATTCTAATATAAGCCTTCAGATCCTTACCTGTACTATTCTTCTTGTTCAGTTGTGTCTGACTAATTGAGACCCCATTTGGGGTTTTCTTGGCAAAGATACTACACTGGTTTGCCATTTCCTTCTCCAGCTCATTTTATAGATGAGGAAACTGAGGCAAACCGGGTTACGTGACTTGTTCAGGGTCACATAACCAGAAAGTGTCTGAGGCCAGATTTGAACTCAGGAAAATGAGTCTTTTTGACTCAGGAAGATAGAGGTGCTCTATCTACTGAGCCACCTGGCTGCCCTTGTTTTCTAATAGCTTCCAAACTGGTCTCACTGTTTCCAGGCATTTCCTTTTCTCCAATTCATCTTTCACATAGATGCCAAAATAATCTTACTAAGGTATATCTCTGACAATGTCTTGTTCAAAAGGTTTCAATGACTCCCTATTTCCTATAGAATAAATTCAAGCTCTTTGGGCCAGGATATGAAGCCCTCCACAATCTGACTCCAGCCAACTGCTCCAGTCTTATTTCATATTATTCCTTTTCACAATATCCCTGATTTAGCAAAACTATCTTGCTATAGGAATTCTCTGTGTGCAATATTCCATTTTCCTACCTCCATGTATTTGCACATGCAAAAGTCTAATGTCTGAAAGACTTCCCCTTCTAATCTTGCCTTTCATATTTTTTATCTTCTTTCAAGGTTCACCTTGACACTTTCTCTAAGACCTCCCTGACCTTCCCAACTGAGTATGTTCTGTCCCTCCTCAAACATTGCTTTGTTCACTCCTTTGCACCTATCACCGCCTATTTCATATTATACTCATTTTTATAGAAGTCATATCACTATGCCGTTAGTGAAATAGAGGTTCCTTAAGGGCAGAGACCATTTTTGTTTTTGTTTTATCACCTTAGAGAGTTGGCAGCATGGTGAAAGGGATAGGAAGCCAACTTTAAAGCCAGAAAGATCTAGGTTCAACTCCTACTTCTGAACATAGTAATTGTGTGACCTTAGGTCAGTCATTTAACTTCTTAATGCTCTAGGCATATCTCTAAGTTACAGAGAAAGTGCTGACCTTCATTAGTAAAGAGAATTTCCCAGGCTAGGAGCTACCTATGCCAGAGAAATCATGGGTCCACTCTCTATGCTGGCTTCTCAGAGCCAAACACAGTGCCTTATATATAATAGGCACAGAATAAATACTGATTGAATTGAAAGATGGATGGTAGAGAGAGTAATGGCAGGATGACCTGTACAAAGATTATAGTTATCAGTGGAGAGGTACTGTCTCTCAGGGGAACACACATAGTGGAGGGAGATCACATCTTTCCTGGGAGTGATAGTGGTACTAAATCAGTCATTCCCTGTTTGCTTCCATCTTGTTTTCAGTAGCCACATAAAGTAAAAAAGTATTTATTAAACATAATGCTAAGCTCTGGGGATACAAAGAAAGGCAAAAACTCAGTCTTTGCCTCAAGAAGCTTATATTATAATGGAGGAGATAACATAAAAACAACTATGTACTTAGAAGATATTCGTTGTGTAAATCCAATTCAATCCAATTCAACAAATATTTATTAAGCAGCTACTATGTGACAGGCACTGTGCTAAGTGCTAGGGATACAGTTAATAAAAAGAAAGACAGTAAATGTCCTCCAGGAGCTTACAATACACAAAAGGACGCAGTAATGGGGAGAAGGGACTAGGGGAAGGGAATGGGACACCAGAGGGTATTTTCTTCCTTGGAGTTGAGACCAGGCAGGACAGCAGATGCAGAGTGGAGCAAGCCCAAAAGTCCAGTTTCTGCCTTCTATAATGGAAGCCATTGGCAGGAGTTTGGTACTCCACCCTCCTAGCCGATGGAGGTGGTGTCAGTCAAGGCTGGAATTAGCAATGTGATGTTAAGATTAGAGGTGATGTGGTAGTCAATGACTATAGTGATCTATTATTTGATAAACCCAAAGACCCCAGCTTCTGGGGTAAGAACCCACTCTTTGAAAAAAACTGCTGGGAAAACTAGAAAAGAGTATGGCAGAAACTAGGCATTGATTAAAATCTCACATCATATACCAAAATAAAGTCAAAATGGGGTCATGATTTAGATATAAAGGCTGATATTATAAGCAAACTGAGAAAGCAAGGAATAGTTTACCTATCAGATTTATGGAAAACAGAAGAATTCATGACCAAACAGGAGATAGAGAACATTACAAAAAGCAAAATGGATAACTTTGATTACATTAAATTGAAAAGTTTTTGCACGAACAATGCCAATACAACTAAGATTAGAAGGAAGGTAGAAAATTGGGAAAGAATTTTTACAACCAGTCTCTCTGATAAAGGCCTCATTTCTAAAATATACAGAGAATTAAGTCAAATTTATAAAAATACAAGTCATTCCCCAATTGAGAAATGGTCAAAGGATATGAACAGACAGTTCTCAGATGAAGAAATTAAAGCCATCTATAGTCATATGAAAAAATGCTCTAAATCACTATTGATTAGAGAAATGCAAATCAAAACAACTCTGAGGTACCACATCACACCTATCAGATTGGCCAAGATGACAAAACAAGAAAATGATAAATGTTGGAGAAGATGTAGGAAAATTGGAACTCTAATGCATTGTTGGTGGAGTTGTGAAATGATCCAACCATTTTGGAGAGCAATTTGGAACTATGCCCAAAGGGCTATAAAAATGTGCATATCCTTTGACCCAGCAATAGCACATTTGTGGTGGCAAAGAACTGGAAATTGAGAGGATGCCCATCAATTGGGGAATGGCTGAACAAGTTGTGGTATATGAATGTAATGGAATACTATGGTGCTAAAGAAATGATGAACAGGCTGACTTCAGAAAAACCTGGAAAGACTTGTATGGTCTAATGCTGAGTGAAATGAGCAGAACCAAGAGAACATTGTACACAATAACAGCCACATTGTCTGATGACTAATATTGATAAACTTAACCCTTCCCAGCAATACAAGGATCTAAGACATCTCCAAAGGCCTCGTGATGGAAAATGCTATCTACATCCAAAGAAAAAAATATGGAGTTTGAATGCAGATCGAAGCATACTGTTTGCTATTTTTTTTCTTCTACTCTGTTTTGTTTCCTCTTTCTTGTGGTTCCTCCTTTTGGTTCTAATTCTTACCTAAAACATCACTAATGTGAAAATATGTTTAATAGAAATGTATATGTATAGCCTATATCAGATTGCGTGCCATCTTGGGGAGGGTGGTGTGGAGGAAGGGGGAGAAAAATTTTAAACTCAAAAGCATATGGAAGTGATTGTTGATAAATCAAAATAAACTAATTAAAAAAAAGATTAGAGGTTATGAGCTTGATCTGGAAGAGGCTTCTTTTTCCACTGAGTTGAAACTAGGCAGATGCAGAGTTGGAGTGAGTAGATGGAGGGTTGTTTGTCCCTGCTTTCAAAGAGGATCTGCTCTGTAAAACTTGGGCTCAGTCGAAAGGCTGCACCCAAGGACCTAGAAGGCCACAGGTTCCCTACCCCTGCTCTAGGCCCTCTCTGGCCTGTCAGTGTGAACCCAACAGGACACTGCTCTGGGTGGATGCTTCTTCTTGGGAATCTAATAATAGGTTCTTCTCTAGGCTTAGCCTCAGACATGACCCCTCTGCGCTATGCTCCATCCCCATGAGATTCTGATGGAAGCTTTCTAATTGACTGTGAGGTCTCCATAACTCTTCTAATGGCCTCAGGCCCAAAGCACTAAAATATGGGGCTTTGGAGCTTTGGTGAGTGCCTCAGCTCAGTATCCAAGAGATAAGCTGCTGGTGGCTTATCCAGAGGCCTTGGGCAGCCAAAGGTCAGGGGTAGTCCTATCTAGAACTTCATTAGACTCCCTGGGGAATAGGCTCTTAGTCCAGCCCCAGGAATGAACCACAGAGCCACAGTTATACTGGAAACATATTTTTTAAAATGACTTATTCTTGATTTAGTTTCTGTGTTTGGGGGAGGGAAGGCTAAAAAAGACAAGCATATATGCCAGGCCCCATCTCTCTCTCTCTCTCTCTCTCTCTCTCTCTCTCTCTCTCTCTCTCT